>NC_040908.2:107706845-108009876 GCF_004126475.2 Phyllostomus discolor
TTGCTCAACATTCATTTATTCTTTATTCAACTTGTGTTAGTTATCTTCCAGGTCCCTGTGAGGAATTAGGAATACCAAAGTAAAGAACACTCATGTTCTGAAGGTTTAGTAGGAGCAAAGAGAAGACAATGTTCTTTTCTTTTTAGTTTTATTGTTATTTAAGTACAGTTGTCTGCATTTTCCCCCACCACTTTCCCCAACCCCAGCCATTCCCACCTCCCTCCCCTGATTCTACCTCCCTTGGTTTTGTCCTTGTGTCCATTAGTTGTTCCTGAAATCCCTTTTCCCATTTTTCCCCTATTCTCCCCTCCCACCTCCCCTCTGGTTACAGTTAGATTGTTCTTAATTTCAGTGTCTCTGGTTACATTCTGCTTGCTTGTTTGTTTTGTTGATTAGGTTCCCCTTAAAGGTGACAATGTTCTATTGTAAGATCAAACAAGGCACAAAGGAGGGAATGCACAGGAGTGTTAGGGAAGACTTTGCAGAGGAATCCCTTGAGCTTGATATTGGAAAATCAGTAAGTAGAAGGTCATTTGACAAGAGGAAGGAAAAGTCACTGGATTTTACTTTTTTCATTTGGATCAGTGGCATCTTGTGGAAACCATCTTATTTCTAAAGTTTTCTGGTATACCAGAAATGACTCATATAGTCTTAAGTTAGAGTATTTACTCTTAGAATAAATGTGGATTAAGCATGTTGTCATGGGTTTCAGGATTACTGTGTTTCATAATATAAGAAAAAAATAACCCTGGATCTATTTTACATTTTCATGCATTAGGCTCCCATTCTGTGACTGAAATGGAAAAAGAATTAAGCATCTTTGAAAAAACAATGTAGCCAAAACCAACTGATATGATAGAAAATTAAAACAAAAAAAGATAGTTAAGCAAGTGTTTGAAATAATATTTGATTTTGATTAAATTTATACTATAGTAATGCTATTTACAAAATTAGCCAGTTATTCTCATTATAGGGATAGTATAAGAATAATTGCATATTGATATATATCACCAGAAACATATGAGAATTTCTAAGTTATAAATTAATATTTACTATTTTATATTTGATTCAAGAATATTATAGGAAAATTTTATCTTCAATATGGGCATGCCTGATTTCTTTATTCAGTGATATTCACATGGCATTTCATTTAAAATTGTCCAGCTCCACTTTTCAATTTCAGCAACTTCCAAGTATGTTATTTAAATTTTTCCATCAAGCTGTACTTTTATATTTTTCAAAATCTAATAGTACAGAAGGGCTCCAAGTAAAAAGAAAATTTTATGCAGTTTTTGTTTTCACCTTTATATTTCTAAGTAGTATGAGTATATGCTTAATTTTTTAATGCCTACGTTTTAATTTATGAACAATAGTCATCTTTTCATTCACGTCTTCTTACTTATTTTAATAGTATTTGGCTAGTCTTATTTTCTTAGATTTGAATAATTCCCTCAATCATCTTATTTTTGTTTCCTGTATATTCTACTTCCAAATTGTGAGTAGAAGATCTGAATACTCTTCCCTTTCCACCAGCTCTCCCCACTTCACTTCTCAACCTATTGTCTCACTCTTTAATTTTCATAGTAAGTATTGATAACATGTGTATTCTACTGCATAATGACTTTCTCACTTTATATGTGCACTTATAAAGGTAAAAATCAGTATTTGAAATTTGCATCATCATGAATCTAGTGTGTGCTGAGTCAAGTGAGGCTGTGATTACATGTCTTTTATAATTCCAAGTCACAGGCCCTCTGATACTTAAAAGAGAACATCTGATGGGTTCCTCCTTTTAGCAGTTTCTTAAAACGAATCCATAGACTAGTTTGATATTTCATGCCATGTATTCCTTTCTCAAGAATTTTTGTTGTGCTGTTGAAAATAATCTTTGCTTTCTCAGATTTTCCCTTACTCCATATGTTGCTTATAATCTATTTAATTTTCTTCAAGAAGCCTATGAACACTTTTAGTTTCTCCTTTTAAAAAAAATATATAATTCCACTATACAGTATTTTTATCAGCTACTGAAAATCTCAACACTTTAGGCTTTCCAATTTTATTGGAAAAACTGGAATATATATGTTCCTATTCTTAGTTTCACATATAAATGGGTTTCCTTTATTAAATTATTATTCTGCTGAATTTTTATGTCTCATATCCATTAAGATTCTTTCCTATTTAAATTTTAAGGTGTACTACTTGGGTTTTGCTCTGATAAAATCATGTTTCCCCAGTAAGCTTATTCTTTAGTCTAATGATCAGTATTAATGCCACCTGACACGTTATTTATTTTAGTTGTTCTGAAGGAGAGCAGCTTAACTATGCCTACAATACTTGTTTATAATTCCAGTGGGTGCAATTAATTGGGTTCAGGCTCTCTGCCAGAACTGTACATATATTAAATATAATATACACAATGCCCATACATTAGGCAGTGTTACCTCTGATTTTCAGGTGAGAAAGATGAGATTTAGAGTGACTATTCAAGCTGAATTAGAACTCTTCCTAATAACTATGAACCTATCTCTTTTTGCAAGCTGCTTCCATATATCTTACTGTATAAACAAAAGAAAATATTAAAACAAAGCTGTTAGGAGAGGAGCTAAAATTACAAATGTGTCAGGTATTTTTTTCTTGTTTAACTGAATACTGAGAATTTTCACTAATGCCACCACAATCACTATATCTAATTTCAAATTATTTATGTAAATGCCCAACATTAATCAAAATGGTAAGTTCAAAACAGTCAGTTGAAAAATAGAGTTGGCAAAAAACACATCAGAGAATAATAGATTACTCCAATTAGTACAAAACTAGTAATTTAGGCTGCTTGTCACATTTTTCAGAGAAAGCCCTTTAAACTTTGTTACTTGCAAAATAACTATATTGCCCACCTGCCATCATCATCAGAGCTCCTTGTTGTTTAATCCTGGAGAAGTAAAGATGCATCTGGCCCACCAGTGGTTTTGGCTGTGTCTCAAGATGGTCTGTTCTGCTTTGCCCCATAAAACTGCACAAAAGTCCACCCTCAGTGTCTGAGAATTCTCATTGGCAAAAGTTACTTGTGCTATCGCGGAGCACACACACAGGGTCAAGAGTGAGAAGACATCTGTTCCAACCAAGATTCTGCCACCTGCTTGCTAAATGCAACTTCAGGTGTCTCTGCTGAGAAAAAAATAATATTACCTTTATCCAGACTTCGTGTGAGAAGCAGTGAGCTAATGTATATGAACTGACTTTCCAAAATTCAAAATAAACAGTTATTTATGTTACCTTTAATATAGTCATATAGTGAAACCTGTACAATTGAATGCCTTGTGCTGTCCTATTCATTTGAGATCTACTCCTGATGAAATTTCCTTTCTTAGGTCTAGTTATTATTAGTCCAATTCCATCTTTATGTGTCCCACAGCTTGGGTCTCATAATAGTCGCCTGTGTTCTTTAAATCAATGCCCCTCACCCATCTAATTTTTGAAAACTCAGAAAATGAGCTCCAAAATCATCTAAAATTGAAGCTTAGTGACCTTTAGTTTGGAAAGAGAAATGCAGATATAATTGGGCTTCTGAGTCTCCTAAAAGTCAGCCATAGAGGAATGCAGGGAGCAGAATCATTACCCTTAGATCTGCAAATGAAGTTCAGCCTTCCACCCACTGTGTATGTGCCTCTGGGAAAGTGCAAGCCCAACTGCCTCACCTGTTTCCTTATCTGTGTCATAGAGGTCAGAATGCATACCTCAAAATATTGTTGTAAGAGTTAAGTGTGGTTCCATATACAGAGATTTTACACTTCCTAGCATGCAGTCAATTGTCAGTATTAATTCCCAGTTTTCACTAATTTTAAAAGACCTTGATCAATCCTTAACTCCCAAATTTTCCAAAGAAATTTTCAATCATTGCCCAGTATACCTAACTTCCCTATGATTATATAGAATGAACCTTTAAGTGTTTTTCCCAACTTATACATTTATCTGTACCAAGACTAAAGGTGAGATGAACACACTATGAGAAGCAAAGGGAAGTGAGATAGAAGGAAAAAAATGCAGATAAATGTTTCTTATCATCTCACACTAGACTATAAGCTTTTTTGAGTCAAATATGAAGCTGAGTTGTTTATTTCTAATATTATTCACTCTCAGTGAAAATTTTTAAAAAGTTCAATGCATATATATAGAATGTAGTTTTATTTTAAAGTGTCCCAAATGAGCAAGTCAATAAAAGAGCAAAAGCTCTTTTTGCTCTTCAGGTCTTCAGGTCCCAAATCCGAGACTACCAAGTAACCTTCATGCTCCTAGCCCTTCTGCCTTCGAATTGTACCCAATTAATCCAACACTCCCATTTCACCACCCCTCTGCTTAAATCTTCACACAGGCAACTACGGAGAGAGTGGGATGGAAGCTTTCAAAGATATGTCAGCCAAGGAAGGAATCTGCATTGCTCACTCTTACAAAATCTACAGCAACGCGGGGGAGCAGAGCTTCGATAAACTGCTCAAGAAGCTCAGGAGTCACTTGCCCAAGGCCCGAGTGGTAGCCTGCTTCTGCGAGGGCATGACCGTTCGAGGACTACTGATGGCCATGCGGCGCCTGGGTCTAGCTGGAGAATTCCTGCTTCTGGGGAGGTGAGTGACTGTAAGAAAATTCACATGGAGGTAATACCAGGAAACTGGCAGCATCAAAAGGCATCTTTAGGTGCACAAGAACAGGTGCTTTGGAAGCTTAACCTGTGAGTGGAAGTAGAGCTTAAATATAAAACACCAGAGCCTGGAAATAATCATGGAAGATAAGTAGATATGCCATGTGCTAGTTAATGCTGATAACAGGAATAAATCTATAAAGATGATGGGTCCTTAAGTCCTCCAAAACATGACTATAATGAAAGATAGATTCTTAAAAGTTTGCATAATTCCCTTGGGCAGTAAACACATTTCAAACTACTTGCTGTTGCCTTTGAAACTGATTTTGAGAATGACTACAAAAACATATTTCATAATATAGAATTATAGAATTTTGGGTTTGAAAGCAAGAAATTGCTTTTACAACTAATTTTCTAAATGTTCAAAAATGGACTCTTATTCTACTTTTTTTAAAAAGATTTTATTTATTTACTTTTAGAAAGAGGGGAAGGGAAGGAAAAAGAGAGGGAAACATCCATGTGGGAGAAATACAATGATTGGTTGCCTCTTCGTATGCCCCCAACTGGAAGCCTGGCCTAGCAACCCAGGCATGTACCCTGAAAGGGAATGGAACCCACGACCTTTTGGTCTGCAGGCCAGCACTCAATCTACTGAGCCACACCAGCCAGGGCTGGCTCATTAGTATATGTAACAAAGGTGTTATTACATTTCCTGATCACCCACATTGTTACCAGCCACATTTATAAAAGATTAACTTCTATAGGGATTTATTTTAATTAGCTGGATAATCCACTTGATTAGCACAACTCAGTTCATTCTCTGCTGGTTCTGTTGAATCAGTGTATTCTAGTTCTCCAGAGAAACAGAAATGATAGTATGAGTATATATAGCAAAAGACCCAAGAAAGCCAATATTGTGGCTCTGGTCCAAAAGCTGGCAGCCTGAAGACCAAGCAGAGACAATGTTTCTGTGTAAGTCTGAAGACCAGAAAAGACCAATGTTTCAATTCATGTGGGAAGACAGACCAGTTCCCACTGACTGGGCTTTTCTGTTTTATTCATATCTTCAGTTCACTGGATGAAGCCCACTCAGATTAGGGAAAACAATTCGAATTATTCAATCTACTGATACAAATGTTAATCTAGATGATCTAGAAACACCCTTATAGACACACCCAGAATAATATTTGACCGAATAAATGTCTGGGCACCCCGTGGCCCAGGCAAACTGTCACATAAAATTAACCACTGCAACAGCAAGATACCGAACAAAAACTGAGGTTCAGCAGGCTGCTGCTTCTAAAAGCCTAACAGGTGTTGGTACAAAAAGGAAAGAGTTCTATTCAAGTGTAGTACAACCTGGGAATATGGTGAACTCCCATCTGAAAGGTATCTTAATCCTCCTGCTAAAGCCCCCAGTATTTACAAGGGTAGGGAGGGGAGGGCTTTTTCCTAATCCAGTTATCTTCCCAGCTTTTGGAGTGCTGGGGACCCTATCCATTCATCTTTTTAGCTTTCCATGCTTGCCTGAGCCTCATCTCCCTGCTATCTTGGCCAGTGGGCAGAGTCTCCCCTCCCTCTTGACTGACTGTTTTGGGGTAATATGGCACCATAGCTTGAATGTGTGAATGAAGTTCACCATGCTATGCCATAAAAAGGTTACCATTTCATCACACATCTTTTCTAGTAGGCAGCCAATTTAAAGAATATTGAAATTCTCCAAAGCCACTGCATCTACCTCAATATTACTGTCCAAAATAGAAAGTTAACTCATTATTTATTTTTAAATGCTCATTAAAATAAGATGGTTCCTTTATTTTCCAAATGCTTAACTGACCCTCTGTGATCAGATGGAGCACCTGCTTAGCCATATTTTATGATAGCCACTCTATGTACCTTATTTTTTCTGTCAGATCTGATGGCAGTAGATTGATGCTTTATTTTAATGTGAGAGCAACTATCCTTCATAACAGTGATATTGAGAGATTGCTTTTTCATCGATGTCATACATTTTACCGAACATCATCCCTACCTGGCGAAAGAGATGCACCAGTTAGTTTCATACAACCCAGGAATATGCCCACTGCCAATATTCTTAAATTCCAAAGTTCAGTGTTGCCACTCAAGTAAAAGAACTGAAAAGTAAAAGCTGTCTTTTAACAATCCTGCCTTTCTGATAGGGAATAAAATATTTTGTATCTCCTATCTGCTTTTTTGCCAACATTAGTAAGATAAAACAATTGCATTTCTTTTCACCCATAATTTGTCAACAAGTAAATGTTTTTGATAACATGTACACAAGGAAAATTGGTTTTTACTGTATTTGCTACTTTCTAACTGTATTTTTATTGCTAACAGCACCCTAAGGACAAAATTCAAAATTTTTGTATGTTTTTAAATTTATTCTGTGTATGCTGTTTATATGAACTTCTCTTCAATTAATTTAATTTATAGAATAATAGTTGGATAACCTTTCATTAGATTTCCTAATCCTTTCATTGACTGGCTAATAAGAAATCAATATTGCCTTGGCCAGGTGGCTCAGCTGGTGGGAGTATTGTGCCATATGCCAAAAATTTGTAGTTCTGATTCCTGGTCAGGGCTCCTAGTACCCAGATTGCGGGTTTGACCTCCCGTTGGGGCACATACCAGATGCAGCTGATCGATGTTCCTCACATCGTTGTTTTTCTGTCTTTCTCTCCCTTCCTCTCTAAAATCAGTTAAAAAGAGGATTTTAAAAATTTAACATCGAGTTGAGCATCACTTCATTTCATCTTTGAGCAGTGTTTTTAGAAAAGGCTTTTTTACTCTGAGTTAAAAAAAATAACTCCATGAAGTTTCCACTTCTTGAATCATTCTTCTTCTTCTTTGTTTTTTTTTGAAAATTACATATAATACTCTTTCAAATATTTGGAAACAGCAGTACAGTCCTCAGTCCCCTTAACCCTCTCTTTGAAGCATTCCTATTTCTTCCATTTCTACTTCTTCATAATGAAGGAGCACTCTACATATTAATAAAACCATTTGTAGGGTCATCTATAAAATGCTGTGTGCTAATTAATATGCTAAGCACTTTATATGCATTGTTTTATTTAATTATTTATTTGACAAATATTGAGTGCCTATACTATATGTTGAGATGAGATGAATCAGTGAATAAAACAGACAACAATTCCACCTCTTATGGACCTTACAGATAACAAGTTTATATAGAAGGTAAATAAGTGCAATGAGAAAAAATAAATCTAAGAATAACTTTCATATTGAGTACTATTATTATCTTCGCTTTATAGACAAGGACCTTATGACTCAGTAAATATTGAGTAAAATGATATGAAGGAGGCCATATATATGTACATGATGAAGGCAAAATTACAATAAGTCTGTGTAAATCTAGAGACTGAGTATTTAGCACTGTGTTTTACTGTTTCTCAGTAAGTTCAAAGTATTCCTGATCATAAAATTGGAGGTCTGAGGTAGTGAGTTGAAAAGCAAAATTCAATAATTTTAAGAGAGAATTTAGACCATCTACTCACTCTCATTTTGTAAGTGAGAAAAGTAATACTTCAAAAGTTTGGATGACATGGTCAAAGTTATACAAGAGCCTTATTACCGTCACTCTCAATCCATTGCTTTTCTCCACCAGTCTGATTCCTATTAAATAGAAACAGAGGGAAGTTATAATTGGATAGCAAATTCCCACTTCCTCATAAATCCTGGTGAGATACAAGAAAACTATCCTGCATAATTCAACTTTAAGTTAGCATTTTAAAACTAATGTTGCCTCCTAAAATTATTCAATTTACCCTATAACTCTTCTTAGTATTTTGAGATTATTTTGTTTGCATATATTTTCCCAGTCTCTCTTTATGCTTCCTTCTTTCCCCACCTGCAATTTAATGTGGATGTATAGTTCTCTAGAAACTAGGTGTCAAAGCTTCAAGAAAAGAATCTATATTCAGAACTTCCTAGAATGTCGCACATTTAGTAGATGCAGTTACTTATAAATCTCTCCTGGTGCATTGGGATAGGCCATTTCAATAAGTCATTTAATACTGGCAAACCGCATCCAACAATACATTAAAAAGATCACACACCATGGCCAATTGGGATTCATTCCAGATCCCTGGATGCAAGGATGGTTCAATATTCATAAATCAGTAAATGTAATACATCACATAAACAAAAGCAAAGACAAAAACCACATGATCATATCAACTGATGCAGAAAAAGCATTTGATAAGGTACAGCACCCACTTATGATAAAAACACTTGGCAAAGTGGGAATAGAGGGAGAATCCCTCAACATAATAAAGGCCATATATGAGAGACCTACAGCCAACATCATACTCAATGGGCAAAAATTAAAATCTTTTCTACTAAGATCAGGAACAAGACAAGGCTGTCCACTTTCACCACTTCTATTCAATATAGTACTGGAAGTTTTAGCCATAGCAGTCAGACAAGAAAAAGAAATAAAAGGCATCCAAATTGGAAAAGAGGGAACAAAATTATCACTGTTTGCAGATGACATGATAGTATACATAGAAAATCCTATAGACTCCACCAAAAAACTGCTTGACCTAATAAATGAATTTGGCAAAACAGTGGGATACAAAGTCAATATCCAGAAATCAAAGGCATTTCTGTACACCAACAATGAAACAGCAGAAGCAGAGATCAAGGAAAAAATCCCATTTGAAATAGCAAAAAGAAAAATAAAATATCTAGGAATAAACCTAACCAAAGAGGTAAAAGACCTGTATTCAGAAAACTACATAACACTGAGGAAAGAAATCAAGGAAGACACAAACAAATGAAAACATATACCATGTTCATGGATTGGAAGAATTGATACCATCAAAATGTCCATACTACCCAAAGCTATTTACACATTCAATGCAATTCCTATTAAAGTACCAATGGAATATGTCACAGACATAGAACAAACACTTCAAAAATTTATATGGAATCATAAATGACCCCAAATAGCTGCTGCAATTTTGAGAAAGAAGAGTCAAGTAGGAGGGATCACAATACCCGACACTAAATGATACTACAAGGCCACTGTAATCAAAACAGCCTGGTACTGGCATAAAAACAGGCACATGGACCAATGGAACAAAACAGAGAGCCCAGAAATAAACCCAAGTCTCTAATATTAACCCAATTAATATTTGACAAAAGAGGCAGCAACATAAAATGGAGTAAAAATAGCCTCTTCAACAAATGATGTTGAAGGGAGAACTGGATAGCCACATGCAAAAAAATGAAACTTGAGCACCAACTTACACCATATACAAAAATAAAATCAAGGTGGATAAAAGACGTAAATACAAACTGTGACACCATTAAAGTCCTAGAGGAGAACGTAGGTAGGAAAATCTCAGATATTTCACAAAGAAACTTTTTTACTGACTTGTCCCCTAGAGCAAGGGACATAAAGGAAAGAATAAACAAATGGGACCTCATCAAAATTAAAAGCTTCTGCACAGCTAAAGAAAACGGTATCAAAATTAAAAGAGAACCACTGTATGGGAAAACATATTTGCCAATAATACCTCAGACAAGGGTTTAATCTCCAAAATATATAAAGAACTTACACGACTGCACTCTAAGAAGACCAGGAATCCAATTAAAAAGTGGGCAAAGGACTTGAATAGACACTTCTCCAAGGAGGACATACAGAAGATCCAAAGACACATGAAACGATGTTCAATATCGCTAGCTATCAGAGAGATGCAAATTAAAACCACAATGAGATACCACTTCACACCAGTCAGAATGGCCATCATAAACAAAGCAACAAACAACAAGTGTTGGAGAGGTTGTGGAGAAAAGGGATCCCTAGTGCACTGCTGGTGGGACTGCAGACTGGTACAACCACTATGGAAAGCAGTGTGGAACTTCCTCAGAAAACTAAAAATAGATCTGCCTTTTGACCCTGTGATTCCACTGCTGGGACTCTATCCTAAGACTACTAAAACACCAATCCAAAAGAACCTATGCATCCCAATGTTCATAGCAGCACAATTTACAATAGCTAGATGCTGGAAGCAACCAAGATGCCCAACTTGTAAATGAATGGATCAAAAAACTATGGAACATTTACACAATGGAATTCTATGCAGCAGAAGAAAGAAGGAGCTCCTACCCTTTGCAACAGCTTGGATAGAGCTGGAAAACATGCTAAGCGAAGCAAGTCAGGCAATGAAAGACAAATACCATATGATCTCACCTTTAACAGGAACCTAAACAACAACACAAAGAAACAAGCAAAATATAACCAAAGACACTGAAATAGAGGACAGGCTGACAGTGCCCACAGGAGAGAGTAGAGGGAATTTCAGGGGACATTGGGAAGGGTTCATGGGAACAAACTTAAAGGACACATGGTCAAAAAGTAAGGGGAGGGTGGTAATGGGAGGGAAGTGGGGAGGGGTGGAAGGGGGGATGGATTGGGAGTAAATAAGGAGAAAACTGTATTTGAACAATGATTTAAATAAAATTTTAAAAAATAAGTCATTTAACTAAAACGTTTGGTAGGACTAAGGTTACTCTCCTGCTAAGACAACCTTATCCATCAACATATCTCACCACCTGTGCTGCACATCAGTTGAATGTTAGATTGATATGGACTTGACCACTGGGTCTTCTCATTCAAGGTCTGGATAATCTGCTGTCTCACTGCCAGTAAAAAGGTGCTGTCCAGGTCCCTGAAATACCTTGCTAAACACTTTGACTCTGACAACAGGAAAGGATCAATAATCTAAACAAAAATAACATTTGTAAAAGGCCTTATTTTTCTAGAATGGATACATTGCTTTAATTCTTGACCTCAGAAAACATTATTTGAGATATACTATTTATGAATTATAAACCTGAATATGAAATTGGAAATAAGGAACAATTTTTAGCATTTTAACTATATAAAGAGAGCTTTATCTTTTCTTTGATTAACAAAAATTATTTATATATTTGAATTAAGAATCTGTCTTAAATTTTCTGTCTAAAGAACAGAGAGTCTTGTGATAATTGCTACCAAGCCATAAGAAGAAATGTGCTTAATTGCAAAATATACTTGGGAATTATAACTGATAATTCTCAGTACGAGGTCATGCTACATTAATATTTTTAAAAATGGAAAGGACAAGAGCTTACTCCAATAAAGATCTTTGTGGATAGAATTACAAGTAATTGTTCTAGTAAAACTACAGTAGTAGTTATTAACCAGAATTAGACATTAGTCTTTATTCTTGTATAAAGCCACAGTATTTATTTCAAATTAAAGCCACTTGAAAACAAATATTATTTTATTCCATTTGGGCCACTCAGTGTCATTTAATTGTTATGCCAAAAAAAGGTTATTTTCATTGAATTCCCATACATGTTAGGAAACAAGTAGGGAGAGAAACCAAACAGGAAGGAGAAAGAGAACAAGGGGAAGACATAAAAGGAGAAGATGATGAGAAGAAATGAAAGGAGAGAAAGAGAGGAGAGACAGAGACAAAGACACTAATTAAATGCTTTGAACAACACTGGACATGCCAGTTTTAGATGACTTTGAGCTTGGTACTAAAATCCCTATTTTACAGGAGAGAGAATTGAGACTCAAAAAGTAAATGACTGGGCAAGACCATACCAGTTTCTTCCTCTAGTGGACATTCTTAGTATTGCAAGGAGAGATGTTTTAAAGCAACATAAATGTTCCTACACTTGTGATAAGCTCAGTTTACTTTTGCTTTATTTTTTGCTTTTTGCTGTTTTAGGTTTTTTTCAAAATTAAATAAACTTAGTAAATGACTTAAAATTGTTTATATTTTTGTTATGAATTTATAATGCAAATAAGACAGCCAAACCATGCCCCCCTTTGCCTGGAGGAGTCTTACTGCTTCTCTACAGTGAGCTGGGAAGAACAGACTAATTGTATAATGTTCATTCTATAAACAGCCAGTTGTTTAAATATATATGCCTAAGATGACATGCAAAATTTTCTGAAACATATGAGTTGAGCACAGAGTAAAGAGATCATGGGTGAAAAATTTGGAGAGGTGCCTAGGAGACACTATTTTCAGCTTTGAAGTGCTTTGACATTTATTCCATTACTGGGTAAGAATTTATTCTGTGGGAATGAGAATATGATTGGTTTAGTTTTCCAAAGGATATTTCTGGGATATAGATAATGGATTAGAAGAGTTAAGGCAGATACAGGGTATCAGTATTCATAACAAAAATGATCCTGTTGACTTAGGCAGTGTGGATATAAAAAGGTAGCAGAACAAAAGCCACTCATTAATTAAAATATGCTTATTACCTTATGTGTGGAGATACTATTAGAGACATATGCAAACTCACCAAAATGAAGACATTAAATATGTACAACTCAATAAGTTGAAAAACATAAGTGTGGTAGCTGCTGATGTGTTGGATATTGTGGAGGAGTAAGGGAAAATGTCAAGGATGACTCCTAGGTTTTTGTGTTGTGTAACAACATAAATGACGGTACCTTTAGTGAAATGAAGACAATTGGGAAAAGATCATGTGAGAGGCAGAAAGGAGATCATGAGTTCAATTTTGGATAAGTTGACCTAATATGCATTTCAAATATAAAAGTAGTCAACAAAGTAGGAGAATATGTGAGTCTGGAGCTCAAAAGAGACATAGAGGCTATAAATAAAAATGAGCAAGTCATCTAATTCAGATTTATTAACAGAATATATGGGTGTGTAGAATTTAGAAAGAGAAAGTCTCAGAACTTAGCTTTGAGGAATCTCAAAATTTAATGGTCACAGAAAAGATGAAGTATGAAAGGAAGAGAAGGATAAACAAATCCAAAGATATAGGAGGAAAACCTAGCAAGACCCAGAGAGGGTCTTGTCACCCAACCTAGAGGAGGGTGTTTAAAGGAGAGAACAGCAGTGTCAAATGGTTCTAGGAGATCAAGTGAAAATAATGCTAAATGGGCTTTTAGATTTATTGAGATGGTAAAAGTTAATGATTTAGCAAAAGATGGATGAATGGAGAAATAAAAGCATTCAGTATAAAGTAGCTAAGAAGTGAGTAGAAATAGAAAATAAACCCGTGGCATATAAGCCACTGTTTTGTGACATTAAACTAATAAGGAATGGATAATGATAAAACTTTATCTTGATGAAAAATCAGGTCAAAAGAAAGATATTTAACATAATATTTTTATTTTGTCCAAAAAGGTAATTTATCATCATAAAAAACAGTGAGAAACACTATATAATAAAAAGCACGTATATTTCTACATCTGTATCAACACAGGATATTACTAAGTTATTTGACATTTGTTAATCTTCTAGGTGCATTTGACATCATTATTTTTAAATTTGTATTTCTTCAATTATAACTGGGATTGTACATCTTTCACATGTCAATAAGTGATACATATTTATATTGTCTATAAGCTACCTAATCAAGCAATAAGTCCATTTTTTTTCTGTTTACTTTCCTTATTGATTTATATCAGTGATTTTCAACCTTTTCATCTCATGGCACACATAAACTAATTACTAAAATTCTGTGGCACACCAAAGAAATGTATTTTTTGCTGATCTGAGAAAAAATAGGTATAATTTTGATTCATTCACACCAGGTGGCTATTGTTGAGCTGGCTGTTGTCATTTTTTTTACTTGACAACCTAAAGGAAAAGAAGTCAATGCCCCTGACTAAATAGATAGTTATTGCATCTTTTAAAAACTCTTGCAGCACACAAGTGTTTGGTGACACACAGGTTGAAAATCGCTGACTTACATAAAAGCACTTTATAAATTAAAAAGGGGAAGGGTCAAGTCAAGGAACATGTTAATAGACCAATGGACAAAAACAACAGGGAGAGGACTGAATGTGGGAGGTGAGGGATGGGTAGGACAGGGAAGAGTAATGGAGGGTGGGAGGGGAATGGGGACAACTGTAACTGAACAATGATAAAAAGAGGAAAAAAAAGTAGTTCATTGACATGTGCAGCAAATATTTTTCCTCCTGCCATTTAATTTTTATCTTATTTATGGCATTTTGAACAATGCCAAACTTTATCTTTCAGGTTTTTTTACACTTTTTAATGACTCATGGTATTTGTATATTGCATGTAGAGGCCAGCTACAGAGGTTTGTTTAATAACTGGTTGTTTAATGTTAGGATCCAGGTAGGATAGGAGAATGTAACAAATGAGGAGGGTGCAATGTATAGTGTAAAATCCCCCAAATGTGGGGCTGGGGGGCAGAGCACACATGGAGGGAACAAACTGAGGGGGTCAGCTCCAGAGCTGAAACAGAAATACAAATTATGTCGGGGCAGAGGTAGGTATGTTTAAAGGTTTGAAAACGGGAAATTCTCTTGATAGTTCCTCTCATCTTTGTAAATTTGGAGGCAAGAAGGGAGGGGTGTGTGTGTGTGTTGCAGGGCTCCAGTGGGGAGTGGGTTGAGAAGTTGTCAATAGAGATTGGAGAACCAGGAAAACTGTGTCGTTAGTAAGTGGTATCATATGTTATCTTCATTTCATACCACTCCATTTATTATAAACTGTGGGAGAGAAAGAAGATCTGGCTATAGTATAAAGGAGAAATGTTCTTAAAATAACAAACTTAACATTTGTACCAATACTGTCACATTGGTAATGTCATAGATTATTACTGTTGTTAGGGCTTTAAAGGTTGGTTAAACAGCCTTGTTTTCAAATTAAAAATCAGAAGAATTGAGTCATGGAGGTTTATGCACATCTACTAATTAGAGACTTTGACCTGTGACCAAATGGAACTCCTAATGCTAACCCCACCCCCAGAGTCATGGGCATGGCTAGGCAATAGCAGGACTTTCCTACTTTAGAAGATGGCTCTCAGAATGACAGTAGGAGGCTCCTCAGTTCAGAGGGCAGACTGCTCCATAAAAAGTCAAGGCTGAGTCACACATGCTCAACTTTGCAGTTTCACCACACAGATAAGTCACTCATTCTTAAGAGAGAAGGGAGGGAGATAGTGGAGAAAAGCTATGAGTTTTTATTTTCATGCTTTTTCTTCCCAGGGAGTGGAAATCTCTGAAACTCTCCTCATAAAATGTGAGGAGTAAGATATATTCTATTTCTCACAAGTTCCATCTGAAGTAGACACAGTTACAATGAAGACTATGAAAATCAGAGGCATTACTTGTCTCATCAATGTCACCATGCTCATCATATTTGTAGCTGAAATTTAAATGAAACTGGTTACTTTGAATGATGCTAGGGATTCAATCTGACCAGTGAAAATGCCCAGAAGGAAAACAGAGGGCCTGGATGTTATTGGACAGAGATGGATTCCTGTGTGAGGTATGAAACCCACTGATGACTTTGAAGGCCTCTTCTTGTACTAGGGTTTGTGTTTTAGAGACCTCTGCATCTCAAAGGGTTCTGGTAACTTAAGACAGATTGCAATTTTAATATTTGATTAGATGAACTTTAAAAACAATTGGATGATAATAATAGCTATTGTTTGTGTGTATCAAGCACTGTCCTAAGTGGTTAGTTTAATTAATTAATTCATTGACTTTTTATGACAATTCTATTAGAAAGTTATTACTATTAACTTCATTTTACTGCTGAGAAAACAGAGGCCAGAAAGACAATTAATTTTCTCAAGATTACACAGGCAGTAAGTGGCAGAGAAGGCATTGGATAATGGCCTGTATTATTAACCACTATGGTGTAACTAAGTCTTTGATCATCCTTAATTTCAATAATAAATTTGACCCTTATGGTATAAAATACTAATTTATTTTTATATATTATTAAAATAGTCTTCAATAAAGGAAAGTAGTAATTACAGATGATTCTGAAACAGAGAAGTCTTCTTTTTTTAAGTAAGATATATCAAACCTGGAGCAATCCAACATTCTGTAAACAAGACAAATTCAATAATGAGATGGACTAGTCAACCCAAATTACTATTTTCCCATGCAAACATTCTGGTAAAATTTAGTTTTCAGGAGAGAGAGAACTTTGAAGTTGCTTTAAGAAAATGATCAAATATCTGTGAAGGAATAAAGGCAAATACAGAATATTAGTTTGTGCTGAAACCAGATGAAATTCATCTGTTTTTTCATTGTTTTCTTTTTTAAAAAAATTTATTTATTTATTTTTAGAGATAGGGAAAGGGAAGGAGAATGAGAGGGAGAGAAAGAAACATCAATGTGTGGTTGCCTCTCACACCACTCCCCGCCCCCCCTCACTGGGAACCTGGCCTGCAACCCAGGTATGTGCCTTGACTGGGAATAGAACTAGCAACCCTTTGGTTCACAAACTCATGCTCAGTCCATTGAGCTACACCAGCCAGGCATGTTCTTCCATTGTTTTCTAGAAGAGTAATACAATTTGATGGAATGAACGTCTTGTGTACATGTTTCTTCAAGTTGGAGGATGCTATGATAAATCATTGTAAGGCAGCTCTGACAAATTAAGGTCTGTGGGACAAATCCAGAACCCTCCCTAATTGTGTAAATAAAGTTTTATTGTAAAACAGTCACACTTATTTATTATATGGTGTGTATGACTGCTTTTGGGCTATGATGGTAGAGTGGAGTAGAACTTGTAACAGAGACCATATGTCCCATAAATCCTAAAATATTTACTATCAGACCCTTTACAAAAAAGTTTGTTGATGCCTGATCTAGAGTTTTTTCCATCTGTCAATATGGTTTTGCTTACTCACACCACATATTAGGCCTTATGCTTTGAATATTTATTCAGCAGTAGTCAAGGTTTGCACATAAACCCCACTTTCTTTGAATTTCTCCTTGAGGCTGTAAGGCTCCCGCTGAGTCAAGGCTCCAGACAGTTCTGGCAGTGTAGGCTGAAGTGAAGGGTACAAGTTTGAATGTGGTGTTTATCAGTGGAGAAGGAGACCAGGAACAAAGGAGCTTTTTTTGATTTTAGCATCCTGGAACATAATGTTCAAAATAATTGGAACATATAGTACATTTGAAATGCCTCCTTTTCAATCTTGAGTGATTAATTTTTCCAAAAATGAAAGAACACACTAAATTTAGCAAGGAATATACTGTTTGAGTGTAAATATTCATCCTTCTAATAAGTTATTCTTCTCTCATTTGCTAAATTGGACTGGTGGACCTGGATTAACAGTTCACATGATCTTTCTCCCTCCATCTTCCCCATTTTCCTGGGAGTTAGTTTTGTCTTAAACTAATTTAATTATTTAATCCTTCTGTTAATAATCTTAGTTGACTCCCTTTCTCTTTTATATTCAAATCCCAAATTTGGCATACATGGCCCTCAACATATGGCCAAATTTGCCAATCATTTCCCATTATACCCAGAAGTGAGATTTAAAATATTTAATAACCAGTAAGATGTATACAATTAGAATAGATGAAATCCACAACTAATGGGTAAATCTGTGCCAGTGCATGCCACCTAAGTATCAGAAATAATACACTTCCACATCTCTCCCATCAAGTCCAATTATCCACTTTTCCTATATCAAAGAGACCTAGCTGTTATAATTCCCCAGATACCTGGCTCACAGTGTCACCTATACTTCTTCTTGCAATGGAACCCAAGTTTATCATGTAAGACATTCCCCAACAGTTTTGAAGACCACCTGAACTCTAGTAGGACTTCCACAAAGTACTTTAAAGCTCCTGTGACTTTTCATTTCTGGTGCTTTGTTTTCCTCTTCCTCTTTTCCACTGGAATATGGGCTCCTGGAAGTACAAGTAAAGTTTTATTCATCTTTGTGCCTCTAGTACCTAAGATATTATACATACTTGAGAATGGCTGTGACTACAGAGGAAAAAAATTATGTGTGGCAATTATATAGAGGTAGAAAAAGTTTCCAACTTCCATCAGCCTGAGTGAAAAACAGGCTTCTCAGGCTCATACAGAGTAGAAAAGCAGAATGAATATGTGTTGCTCCACAACGAAGCCAAGTAAGAACCCATAGTAGAGGGCAGAGTTCATTCCTGAGGACATACTCTATATGATTTTATGAAAGATCTAATTCATAGGTTTTAGTATCAATAGTGAGCTTCTAGCCTTCACAAAACAGATTAATGAAAAAATAGGTATGTCCTGTGAGGCTAAACTATGCAATCGACTAACAAATCACTTGCAATAGGCAAAGTCAAATAATTAGTAAGATGGTGAGACAAGAAATACAATGAACATATTTAGACTTCTGTCTGCTCTGCTTCAAAGGTTTAGGTTTCTTTCAAAATTGGGAAGAGAGCAGGTCCAATTTCTTCAGTCCTCTGATCTTATATTAGAGTTGCCAATGTTAACTAGAAATGGTTTAATTATTCATTCAGAACACTTTAAGGCTTTATTGTTTTCTATTCTCTTATCAAGACATCAACAAAACAAAGAGACAACCTACTAAATAAAAGAAGATATTCACCAGTGATACATCTGATAAGGGGTTACTATTCAAAATGTATGAAGAATTCATAAAACTGAACACCAAAAAGCCAAACAATGCAATCAAAAAGTGGACAGAGGAAGTGCCCATTCATTTTTTAAAAAATACGTTAATATAAGGAAACATTAGGCTAATGCATATTTTTCCCATACTTCCATTACCTTTTTTATGTTTCCCTTACCTCTTCCTTCTTCCTCACTTCTCTCCTTTCCTTCATTCTAGATAACCAATATGAATGACTTGGCTGTTTTCTTCCTTGCCTTTCTTCTTCTAGTAATCATCAGCAACAGATACATTTTCCTCCAATTTCATTGTGTTTTTTTTAACTTTGATTATGCCACATTTTCTCATTCCATTTAGATATATAATGAAATATCAGTCTTTATGTAGTCCTGAACTTCCTTCTTTGATCAAAAAGTTTTCTCTGAAGCCAGGAAATACTGTTTGTTTTATACCTTTATGCATTTAATGCAACTAGAATTATTTTTTAGTTAAATCTATTCAGTAATAAATCCAACATTATTTTCTTTAAGGTAGATGCTGAAATGTGTCTACAGGATATACTAAATAAGTAATTCTTTTTCACTGAAATAACAATAATGCTTTATATATTAAATTTTACACTTTAAAATTACATATTTTTTGTATACTCAGATATAACTTTAGATTCTGCCTTTGGTACCATAGTATGACTTGTCTTGTTTTTTTTGCCAGTAGCAGAGTGTTTGTATGACAGTCTTTCTAGTATACTTTAATAACTGGTAAGACATACCACCCTTATTATTCCTATTTCTATAATTTTATTTTTTATTAAATATTGTTGGTTCATAAAAAATTATTTTTTCTAATTATAAAGTTAGGTTTCCAAACATTAATTTTTGGAGGGTTGGAAATTCAGTGATATTATATGGTCTGATCAAAAATAGGAAATAAATTTTAATTATATTTTTATACCTTTTCATAAAGATAAATTATTTTATAAAGATTTTATATTTTTATTGAATTATTATAGTGCTTATAGTTTTTGTTAGCATATATTTAATTTCCAGCTAATTATTGCTAGTATAGAGAAAAGCCACACCATGTTTGGATAATTAAATTCCTCTTTAAATATCTGTTACTATTTCCAGAAGCTTTCCACTTTCTAGATATGCAAAAATGTCATCAACACAAAGTAATTGCTCTACTTCCTCTCTATTAGTTAAAATAGTTACATCATTTTCTCAACTGTTCACATTCAATAAAATCTCTAAACAAAGATATATAATAGTGACAGGTATCCTTTTCTGTCAACTTAATATTGATGAGATTAAGTTGTTAATTTACTTTTTAGAATGCAATTTTATACTTTTGTCTTTATCATATTTACTTACTTTCTTCTTGCATTGTCATTTTAGTAATTCTGTATTCTGGTATCTTCAGATCCAAATACATACATTAAACACACACACACACATACACACACAGAAACTGAAATTAGAAAAAACAAAAGTAGATGTGTAATTAGGAGCCTAACTGGTAAAGTTACAATGTAATTTTAAAAATTATATTTGGATCTGATTCAAGATGGCAACCTAAATGCACAAGTTTACCCTTCCTCCTGCCTCAAAAATCCGCTGAACTGACCAGCCATTTTATTTAGAGTAGAAACTACTGTCTTTACAGTTTTACCAGACTCCCACATATACCCCTCCCCCTCCTATTGCTCTTCCCCTCTCCCCCCACCCCAGCCACAATTGTTTTATTAGTGTTCCTCCAAAATCCTAATCTCATTTACACCACAGGGCCTATGCATTTACTGTTTCTTCCTTTGCCTGAAACAATCTTCGATCTGAGATATCTCATCACTGTGGATTTTATCTTAAGTCTTCACTCAAATGTTACATTCTCAGGGCAGCTCCCCTGACCACCATATTTAAACTTGAAACATACACTGCCACACACACTTCCCACTACCTACCTACTTTATATTTCTCAACAGCATGTATTCCCCTCTAATATGCTACATAATTTTCTTACTCAACTTGGTTCATTGTCTCTCTGGTGTGCACTAGAAGGTAAACTCTAGGAGGACAGGGATTTTGTTTTTAATCCTCACCAAGGGATATGTTTATTGATTTTGGGGGGAGAGAGAAAGAGAAAGAGTAAGAGTAAGAGAGAGATACATCAATGTGGGCGAGAAACATGGATTGGTTGCCTCCAGTACACACCCCGACCAACCAGGGATCAAGCCCACAACCTTTTGGTGTATGGGGACAGTGCTGCAACTAAGTGAGCCATCTGTCCCCAGCCAGGGCATGGATTTTTATTGGTTTTGTTCACTGTTCTATTATCTGTCTCTGGAAAAATACCTGGTACATAATAAAAACCTAACAAAATCATCCTAAACTGGAGAACCCTTAAACCATATTTTGTCTGACAGAATTTTTACAGTTTCCTGGTTAGAAACCTGGAGTCACCTACAATCAGAGATATCAATTATGGCAGAAGAAGTAAGCTTTACATTACCAGCTAATTAATATTTGTACTATGGCAGAACAGCTGAGCTAGTTCCCTCATTCTCACCAGCTTCCTCTCAGCTGAACTCTCTTGGTACAGCTGACTCTTCCTTTGTCCTCAAGCAAAGCCTTGAATAGGAAGAAGTGCCCAGTATATTAAGAAAAAAATTAAAGCTAAGAGTTCTAGAGATTTTCATGAAGTATGCCTACAGGGACAAGTTATATGAGACCTGGAAAGATGAGATGTGTTTAAAGATTCCAGTATAAAAATGCAACAAAACCCCTGTGGAGCAGTGCTAACCTGGAGGCGGCCCTAGGACAGGGTGACTGAATTAATGTCAAGGTGAATGACACTGCCATTAGCTCACTGATAAGTTATCTATATAAATGTTAAATTTGCTGGGGTTTCTGGGTTTTTAGTGTTCAGATGCCCTTATATTGCAACTAAAACAAATGTAATTTGTACAAATCACTTATTTCGCCTGAGAAGGGAGCATTATTCCCTTCCAAAAAATCCATTACAAATAATCCTTTTGTCTCATACAATAGAATCTTAATTCTGATACTATATCAAAAAACTTTTAAGATGTATCTGCATTTAGTATGGTAGCCTCAAGAGATTGTGATAGCTTGACATTTCCACTTTTTCCATTTTTACAGTTTCCATAGCAGGCTGGGTTATGTGGCAAAACAATGGGAAAAGGCAGTGCTGAAAACTCCTGTGGGAAAATTTCATTCCTGAAAATGCTACATAATCTTATTACTTCTAAGTAGAGAAGATTTTTTTTGCTTAGAATTTGCTACTGTGCATTTTGAAGTAGTACAGGGCTAATACCTTATATTTCTGTAGTGCTTTAAAGATTACAAATGCTTTTATGTGCATTATGGCATTTAATCCTCCTTGTGCAGTAAATGCAAAATAGTCATCAGTGAAAGTATGTCCAGATGGCTGAAAATAAACATCAGCCACCCAAATAAATGCTACACTAGTAACTACTAAATGCATGCCTTAGAAGCTTTAATGAAAATATCAAAGGTCCAAAGTAAAATTAAACAATTTTGTGTACATATGCATGCATCTATATCTGTATATATAGTTGCTATCTGTAATTTTTCATTTATTTATTGCTTCAACAGGTATTTATCTGATACTAACCATTTTGCAGGCACTATTCATTGAATATAATGTAGCTAAAATGACTCATGCAACCCTGCCCTTCTGGAGGTTAAAGTCTAAGTAGACAACAAACAAGAACCAAATATTTAATTCTAATTCAATGGTTTTTAGCTTTATCAAGGTATAATTGATATATGAAATATTGTACACACTTAATATATACATCTCGATAAGTTTAAATATATGCCTAATCTGTGATACCCTCACTACAACCAAGATACTAAACATACCTGTCACTCCCAAAAATGTCCTTGTCTTGTCTTTGTGTGTGTGTGTCTGTATTTTGGTAAGACTATAACATGAGATTTATCTTCTTAATGTATTTTAAAGTGCAAAATACCATTGTTACCTATAGTTACTGTGTTGTACAGCAACTCTGTAGAGTGTATTCATCTTGCATAACTGAAACTTTATACCCACTGAAAACAACCACCCATTTCTCCTTCGCCCAGATCCTAGCAGCCAACATTTTATTCTTTCCTTCTATGAGTTTGACTATTTTAGATACTTCATATGGGTAAAATTGTGCTGTATTTGTACTTCTGTGACTGGCTTGTTTTACTTTACAGAAGGTTCTCTGGCTTTATCCGTGTTGTCAGAAAAAAGAGTTTTCTTTTTAATTTTTTTTTATTGTTGTCCAAGTACACTTGTCTCCATTTTTAGAGCTGAATAATATTTCATTGTATGTATACTAGTATGCCATATTTTCTTTATCTATTCAACTGCCAACAGACATTTTGCATCGCTTCTGTGTGTTGGTGGTTGTGAATAATGCTGCAGTGCACCTGGAAGTGCAGGTATGTCTTCAAGATCTTGATGACAATGCTTTTGGGTTTCTAGCCTGAGCTGGAATTGCTGGACAATGTGGTAGTTCTATTTTTAGTTTTTTTGAGAAGCCTCCTGTTTACCATGTGGATAAACCATTCCCCACAACAATGTGTAAGGATTCCAGTGTCTCCACATTCTCACCAATACTCCGTTTTTTAAAAAAAATAGCCACCCTAACAGGCATAAGGTGATATCTCACTGTAGTTTTGGTGAGCATTTCCCTGATGATTAGTGATGCTGGGCACCTTTTCATATACCTATTGTCCATTTGTATGTCTTTTTTGGAAACATGTCTATTCAAGACCTTTCCCCATTTTTAATTAGGTTATCCAGTTTTTTGGTATTGAGATACATGGTTTCTTTATGTACTTTGTGTATTAACAAAATAGATGGTTTGTGAATATTTTCTCCCATTTGTAGGCTACATTTTCAACCTGTTGATTGTTTCTTTGCTGTGCTGAAGGAAAATTTAACAAGTATAGTAAAGAAATGGTATTTTTACTTAGGGAAGTAAAATATTCTTTCTTACATTAAATGATAATTAGTGGTAATTTGTTTTACTAAAATTAGGAAAAATAAACTGAATTGCCAATGTTCCATTGGCTCTAAATTATTTCATAACTTTTATAGTATTTGTGAACCGCCATTTAAGCCTTTTCCATAATGCACATATACCTTTAAAGATATAATCAGAGAGGGAGTAGCAATAAGTTTAAAAACCAGCTTGACACCTACAGTGAGACTTGTTCTTTTCTCTTACATAAGAGTAATTACTTCTTCCAACAGAACCCAGTCACTTTCCAGAAAATACAATGTATTTGTGTTCTGAATTAGAATGCAGAATATGGTTAACATTTATACATGCGTAACATTGTTTGAGCATGCAGTGTGTTAAAGGTGAAATAAAGTAAGGATGACCAAAAATATCAAAGTATGTAGTCTCATTCACAATTAGCCAAGCTGCCTTAATTTCTTTCAGTATTCCTTTAGGAATATGTAGACAATGATCATCTTTCTTGTTGCTAGAATCAATATTTGCTCTAATTAATTTCTTATTCCAAAAGCTATAATCATTGAATGTATCTTGTCTTTTATGTTTTAAATTGTGATTGATTCACTCATATATAAAACACAAAGCAGCTTTTTTCAAATATCTAACATTCATTGCACTCCACTTGTTTTTATGTTGTCAACCTCATTTTACAAGGCCTTTTGAAGTATTATGAGAGAGATCCACAGTTGTATGTCAAATGCCATCTATTGCCTCATCTTGACAAGTCATGAAAAAGGCCACTTTGCTGATTGAAGACATATCGCACTTCTGAATTTATACAATTAAGGTGACAGAATAGTAAATAAAGTACGTAAGACTGCTTCTGGTAATTATGAACAGAGTGGGCCAGTGCTAATGCAGTGCCTCTGAGGGAAAAATTGAAGGCAACTGATAATAGGGATGAAACAGTAAAAACCTTTCAACCTCATTCGAGTGTCCTTCCACTTGTCATTGGCTGGCAAAAATGCAGTAATTAGGAAAAAAACAAATCTTAAACAAAAGATTCAAGATCCTGCTTAGTTGATCTTTATTCTGTTAATTGAAATAAAATATAATTCAGAAAGCAAATTGAATAGCCATCAGAAAGGTAGTAAAAAAGTTGCAGATGAAAATATAAGGAAAAATCAAACATCAGACTGAGGCACTAATATACGTACTAAGTGTCAGGCTGCACTCACAGTCAGAGTGGTAGTCCTCACAGGAACTCAAAAGTATTTATTCATATGTGTTTAGCTAAAATTAAAATACATTTGCTCAGTCTTATACAAATGATTGTGCATTCAGTATTTTTAACTCTGAAAATGAGCACACGATACAAATATATGCCTCCTAAAAGGTGAGGGTAGCTAAGAATATTCAATTTAAATATACATATACATACCCCCCCTACACACACACATCTCACTTGCAGAAGATGATTAATGATTTAGAGCTTTCTAAATGAGCCATAGTGTGTGTCTATGGGCTGGTGGGGGAAAGGGCAATGCATATGGGCATTCAAAAAGATTAAAGTATTCCTTCATATAATCTAGCCCTATAGTTCCTGACGTATTCATAAAAGACTGCTATTATCTGCAGTCCTTCTTGTTCACTACCCCAGAGCCTTCTGTGAAGCTTTAAAAGCCAGTCTAATCAATTTCCAATAATCAGAGAGTGTTAAATGCTGTCATTTAATTCTATTTTTTCTGAATGCTTCCAAATTGAATAAAGGGTGTTTTCCATAATTAATGCAAAGACAAAAAGAATGAAAGAAGAAATGATAGCACTATGATTGTAAAGTGGACAAATGGTAGAAATAAGGCCCAGAGACAACCTAACTATGCAGTATAGAACCCTCCAAAAGCTCAAGAGTTTGTGAAAGTAGTTACCTCTGACAGCTGAACTAAAAAACAAAAGAGCAGAAGTAACTGAAATTTTGCATGAATATTAAATACTCCTAGAGTCCCATCTATCTGGCAGAAAAGTTGACATGTGTTGAGAGTATAAAGCAAAAGGGAGGATCTCCAGGTTGAAGAGCCCAAAGGCCAATTGAAAGAAAAACAACTACACTCAGGGAGATAAGGTAATGTTTATGTACTAAATGTGGATAGCCCCAGTCCTTTTTCCCACTTGGGATCCTAAAAGGAAAGAAGTCAGATCTTTCTCTCCAAGTGGAAGAGACATGTGATGAGCCCAACTTCAGGGATGACCCAACAAACAGCCCAGTAGGGGTTTCCTGGTACAAAATCCATAAAAAACAAGTACTACCCACCAGCACAGAGTCTGCATTTTTTTTTCTGTTGTTTTTTTAATGTCCCACTACTAAATATGAAGAGACCATTGCATATCCCAAGACACCTGAGAAAGGACTCTAACATGGAAGATAGAGCACAAAACCAATAAACAAAGGCTAGTTGGAGGAAACAGAGACCCTTTGAAAAGGTGAAAAGTTCAAATAAAGAACTAATAGTAATATTTCCAAAGACATGATAAGATATTGTATCCTTGGAAGTAGAAACAAACACTGCACAAACGAATATGACAAGGAAAAGACTTAGAAATGAAAAACATATGAAAGGATAAAAATAAAACACTTTCTAGAAGTGTGTGAAGAAACAAATTGATGAAAAATATAAAAATGTAAAACAAAAGAGTGAAGGAATGGTATATAAGAGAAAAAATATATGACTACAGAACTAATTCAGGATGCCCAAACATTTAAATAAGAAGAGTTTAAGAGTAGAGAAAACAAAGGAAATAAATCGTTAAAACCATATTTGAAGAAAATGTCCCAGAACTGAATAACATGAATTTCAAGGCTGAAATGGCCCTATGAATACCATATGGTAGAAATACCCACCCACCCCTGCATAACCACCAGCCTGAACCCATTTTTTCCAAATTTTAGATAATGAGCAAAAGTTAAAATATATCAGGTTTCCAGAGAGAGAAGATGGGGGTGGGAGGACGGGAAAAGAGAGTTAAAAGGATTAGGAATCAATATAACTTAGAGGTATTTAAACACACTTAATAAGTGAGAAGATATACCACATTTGGAGATGAGAAGAGCCAATTTGTTAAGATGGCAAGTCTATTTCAGCCCCGTCTTCTACTTTCTTTATGCTTTCCATGATCTCATCATGTACCAGCTAATGCTATATTTGTTTGAGTTCTTAAACTGTACCAAGACTTTCTCTGCCTCAGAGTGCTTGCACATGCCTTTCTTTCAATGCTCTTATAGACTTAACTCAGCTAATTCTCAGCTACTCATCCATCAAATATCAATGTAGCTGTCACTTCCTCAGTGAGTTATCTTATTATCTAAAATAACTTTGTTCCTTTTGCATTAAACTATATTTTTAAATTAGTGCATTTATGTAATTTATAATTATGATTTGGGATTTTTACCTATATAATATCAATTTTATTCCTAAGATCATAAACTCTACTATGCCTAGCACATGGAAGGTTTCCTATCAAATTATTAATTATCTTATGGTAGATTGTAATTCTTATTCCAACTAAGACATCAATTCCATTTGGCAAAAATTATGTCTGTTTTACCATTGTATTCCCAGTGCCTGGCATTTAGTAGTTGCCTGTAAAATATATGTTATGCAGTCACTTAAATACTTGCTCCAAACAAAAGTTTGAGAGAAGAAGCATTGAAAGATACTTGAGTAAGAACTTTCACTGAAATAATTTCCCATGAAAGAGGCATCAAAGAGGAAAGATTCTCTGTAAATCCTAGGGCACAAGCTGACTCATAATAAAATTGTGTAGCAAATAAGGGGAAGTTATTATTTGCTAACTCTTTCATTAAAAAGTATTTGTGGTAGACCTACTATGTGTCAGGTCCAAGAGGGACAAATGAGTATATAGTGGGGAAGAGGTGAGGTATATGGGTAAACACTATGGTCATCTCATGTAGACCACACCTGTCTATGGCTTTCAGAGTCCTATGGGAACTTCCCTCATGCTCTGGAATGTTCTCATCAGTCATCTGGGTTAATATAGTCCCCTTATCTTTCAAAGACATCCTAAGGGTTAAGTAGTATCAAGTTCACTGTCTCTCTTCAAGCCTGGGAGACTTGTTCCTCATTCTTTCTTCCATTACTATTTTTGCTAGGAATACTAACACCCTTGCTCCTCTACACAACACTCACCTGTTTTTCAAGCACTTTTCAAGTCCAAATTCCCTCTGGCTAGAGAAGAACCTGAAAACATATACTAGGTTCAAAATTCGAAGAGAGTTTTTTCCAAGCTAAATTTTTTCCTGTAGATAATGGTCTAATGGAGCATTCTAAGAAGGGGAAGTACTGGAACAGTTTTGCTATCCTTAATAAGGATCATTGCAGGAGAACCAGACTAGAGCTATGGAAGATCAGCTAGGATATTGTGGCAATAATTCAGGCGCTGCCACGAGTCTGGAGGAAAGTGGTAATAGGGGAAGAACAGAGAAACTAAAGAACCTGGTTTATACAGCATGGGGGAAGGTGGTTATGAAAAGTGAGCCTCTCCCTGTGGGGGGCTGGTCCTGGAAGGAAGGGCTCTCTGCTCAGGAAAACAATGCCACTTCAAACCCTACCTTATTCTCCACTTTCTTTTTGGCTCCTTAGGAAATTTTTCAAAGATGCAGACAACTTGAAAGATTTGTAAATATATTTTTAAGTAGGAAACAGGAAGTCAGTGAATTTAAGAAGTTCAAACTCTGTGTTTACATCTCTGTTTTTGATGACTTACTCTCAGAAACTTAGAACAGCTCTTTTCAAATGGATTCTCAGGACAGATGCTTAATTATGTTGTTATTTATGGCCATTTCACATTGATGTAGAGACCTTTCTGGAATTCAGCTGAGGCCATTGGATCATTACCTTTGCTGACAAACTTCCTGACTCCAGTGATCCGTATCTGCAGGCAGTGGCCTCTATTTGTTTATATTTCTAAAATGAGATCCTACAAGTCTGAATAAAGAGAATTTTGCTTTTCTACTATGAGAATAAATTGTCTATTGCCCCCCAAAAAAGGGCTTTGGAGAGAACCAATTTTGGTGTTTTTGCTGACTTATATAAATTTTAGAGAATCCATTTTCTTAGTGTTCATTATATTTCCTAGTTAAAATATATATGTTTAGGAATCCATGCAACCAAAAGATGTACCTAGAAATATTTCATTCTGTTTCAGAGAGAAAGGGGAATGGTGAGGGGGAAGAATGTATTGGGGATAACACTTAAGTTCAGACATTGACTTAATATTGTGCACATGTCATTTTACTTACTTTCAAAGCAAGCTGGCAAATTAAGAATTTATCTGACATATTTCTACAGATGAACAGGCCAGACTACTTGTGTAGTTAATAAATGTCAGAGCCAGGTTTAAATCATAGTTTTTCAAACTCTAAAATTATTTTTCCCAATATCTAACAGCAGATGAGTTAATTGACCAATGAATGCCTCATTTTTCTTTTACAGAGTAGAATACTTCTAATAATATAGCTTTAATTGAATAAAAACTGTACAAAAATGTTTTTAATTTTTGGATAACAATATTTTACTATAATTGCCTCTGTAACTTAAGAGGTTTGTAATCCATGCTGTAAATAATTGAAGGTTTCTTCCCATTCTTTCTGCCTTCTTCTTTTTTCTTTTTTGAACCCACAGACAAAGAAAATGGGTGGGGAAAGGATTGAATGCCTCATTTTCAAAAGGTATGTGACTGGGGAGAGGATAGAAATAATAGGAACATTAATTTTGCTGATTATATTTACATTGGCTTATTTAGTTAGGGCTCTTAAAAAAGAAATTGTGTTATCTACAGGAATCACATGGATTCATTTAAAATAATTTAAGTTGAAATAGTCTTCCTCTTTTAGTAGGAATGAAGGGCAAATCATTGCCATTAACAATATGTATTTACTCACTTTTAAAAAAAAATGACATTTAAGGCCCTGTCTGGTGTAGCTAAGTGGATTGAGCGTGGGCTGCGAAACAAAGCATCACAGGTTCAATTCCCAGTCAGGGCACATGCCTGGGTTGCAGGCCACGGCCCCCAGCAACCACACATCAATGTTTCTCTCTCTCTCTTTCTCCCTCCCTTCCCTCTCTAAAAATAAATAAATAAAATCTTTAATTAAAAATGCATATAATTTTTTAAAAAGTGACATTTAGATACTGAATTTATCAACATAGCTAATAAAAATCTGTGCAGATATTATACAGGATATGTAAAATGGGAGTTAAGATATGTAGATAGTTAAGTGTTAATTTAGATGGATTCATTACTTAAATAATGTTTATATATTAATACCAACTTAAGAGTTGTCATCAGTGACACAGCTACTGTACAATATAAATACCATTTGTAAATTTATATAGTCATTTGAACTTTGCAAGGTATTTTTATATTTTTGTGCATAATCTTTGCTTCAGAGGAAAAAGCTATGACTCACTGTGTTATAAGATTTGCCCAAGGTCACAAGCTCAGAAATAATGGCATCGAGCCTCAAACCTAGTTATTTTGATTCCAAGATCTATGCTCTCTCCACTCTATTTAGACTGCCTTTCTTTCCTTAGAATCATTGGTATTAGTGATTTGTATGAAGTCGTGGAAGTGTTGTTTATCAAATTTGTCCTTCACACAGAACCAGAAGTTTCAGCTAATGTGAGTAATGACAGAGTAAAAATCAGAAGGAAAAACCTTCTGACAGAAAGGTTGAATTTAAACTAGAAAGTTGAAATTTAGTAGAGATAAGCTCTAGCAATTAGGTTTAATTGATGGTCTCAGTGATCTTGCAAGTCCTACAAAACTATGAGAATCTTTTAAGTAGAGTACTTTCTTTTTATTTCCTTTCCTATTTGGTAGAATTGAAACCTACATTTGCCTTTGATATCTCCTGTATGGTTTATTGAATAATTAATTATATAGGAAACTATGATATAGATATGCATACCTGATTATTGGTCAGCTTTTCTCTGCAAATGAACTCATTGATTACAGCTATTTTGAGGAGAATAATTTGAGAACTTTAGGTAGAATGACTTTAGGGTTAAATAATGCCTATTGTATACAAACTGAGGTAGAATGATATAAGGTTGAATAATGCCTACTGCGTACAAACTAAATGAATATGCAATTCTGTTACAATTTACAAAACAGTAATTCCTACATAATAAATGTTTAACAGAATGAGAAAATTGTATGAATATCTAAGCAGCCTTATATTTGTAAATCTAACCTCACTGCTAGAAAGAGCATGACTTAACTTACATTTTAAAGATGCATTTATCATTCATGAACATATTTTCAAAATATAGCTTGGTCATATACTTCTGCACAGAATAGAGGCATTTATAGAATGTTAAGGGCTGATTTATTTTTCTGCCATAATCATGAATACCACCTATTGCTAAATAAAGCCAGAAATAATGGTGGCAGGTAAACCAAATATGCTATTTCAATTTATACCTGTAGGATTCCCATTGTCTTCCCAGGTGTCATCAAAATGGGATTGTCACAGACTCAGATCATTAGTTCATTTTCATTTTTTCTTTTTGTGGTTTTATTGTTTTGTATGTTTATGTTTCATAAGCTGTATTCCTCTCCAAAGCAAAAAGGAACAGAGGTTTTGATCAGTTTAAATAAAGGAAATACCAGTGAGCAAATTGCTTGTTATATAATAAACTTTCTGTGAGTACTTGCTACTTCTAAATTGCCATAAAAGGTGAGACTATGATGTAAAAAAGAGACTTAAGGAAGTATTATGGCATAGTGAGTAAAAAATGACTTCAGAGTAGAACAAAATTGATTTCAGTTGTTAGGTCTGTGGATTACCAGCTAATGTCTCAGGCAAGTTATTTAATTTATCTTTACTTCATTTTTCTCATGTATAAAGATGACTATCAATTAATGTCACATATTTGTAGCAAATAGAAACAATGAACATAAAGAATTTAACACAAGATGTGGCACAAAGTAAACACTTGATGACTTCATAAATAATTTAACATTATTATCCCTCCCTCAAGGAACTTAACAGGTGTTTCCTTACACATTCAGAGAATGTTTGCTTTTGTTTGTTGGCTGATTGGTTGGTGATAAAAATATCCTTCATTAACTGATGTTATTTTTGAAAACATTAATCAGAGAAATTAGAAATCAATGTAAAAATTTAAATAAGGTAAAAGATTAGCACTTTTTGAGTTGATATCATATGATTACACCAAACTGAAAACCAATAATTCAGGTCTTGAGAATTTTTTTAAATACAGCTGAAAATTGAGTAGGTAACAAGTTTAAGTCCATGAAGCAATTAATCTAAAAGAATGAACATGTATAAAAAAGAAAAAAACTGCTTACTATTGTCCAATATTAAATTTTCTTAAATCAAAGTGTCATTTTATACACTGCTTACACTTCAGTGGCAGAATTTAGCAAAGTAATTCCAAATTATTTTTAAAAATTCCCATTTGTGTTCCTGCTGCAAAATTCCAATATAATTTGAATACATCTTAGAACTGGTCAAATATGTGAGCCTCAACTACAGAGTATTACAGAGCCAAATTTTGTCTTCTAAACAGATTGATAATTTGGTAGTTTGGATTGTTGTAATTCATAGGTGTTAATTTTATGTGTATATATTTCTTGGCACTATTTTGTCAACAGCTTTATTAAAGTAGAATTGACATACATTAACTGCACAATTTTAAATATCCAATGAGTCTATCTGCCACCCCCAAAATATTCCAATCCATTTGCCCTTAATTCTTTTTTGCTGTCTTATTGGCTAAAACTTCCACTATAATGTTTAATAAGTATGTTGACAGCCAGAAATAATTTTTTCTCATTGATTTTGGGGAAAAGTATTTAGCCTTTAACCATTATATATATTGGTTTTAACTTTCTTATAAATGACCTTTATTAGGTAAGATCCTTTCTATTCCTAGTTTACTGAAAACATTTATGAGGAAAGGATGCTGAATTTTTGTCAAAATGCCTTTATTGTGTCTATTTAAATAATCATATTATTTTTATTTTAGTGTGGTAATATATAGTATTAAATTGATTTTTGTGTGTTAAGCCAAATGCAAGTTATTATAATAACAATAGCAGTGAAGCAATTAACTGTTTTTGTTTGTTTAAAAAGCTTTAAACTACAAATTTATATTAAAAATAACTAAGTCTAGTAGAGTTTTCTATTTCTGAAAAAGTTATGAAGGAATTTTTTATTTCATCTTTATTCTCAAAAGTGTTAGAATAATTTTTGTAATACTCCTCTTGATTATTTTATTTCTTTTTATTTTTTGCCATTGACTTGTATACTTTATTCTTTTAAAAAATTTAGTCGAATTATCCATCCTCCATTTAACACCCTTATACCCCCCTCCAATCACCACATTTTTGTCCATGTCCATAAGTCCTTTTTCCTATTTGCTTGATCCCTCCACCCCCTAACCTCCCTCCTACAATAGCTCTCATTCTGCTCTCTATGAGTCTGTCTCTATTTTGCTTTTTAGTTAAGATTGTTCACTTGATTCCACATATAAGTGAAATCATATGGTATTTATCTTTCCCTAACTGGCTTATTCCACTTAGCATAATGTTCACCACGTCAATCCATGGTGTCACAAAGGATAAAATTGTTTGTGTGTGTGTTGAAACTCTTAAATTTATTGTTTGAGCATAACATACATTAAAATAGCATCGGGATGTCCCAAAGAAAACTGCAAACAGCTTCTTTTCTTTTCTATTTCTTTTTTCTTTTTTATTGTTTCCATTACTATTTACCCCCCTATACCGACCTTTCCCCCAAATCACCACATTGCTGTCCAGGTCCATGAGTCCTTATGCCTCTTTGCTCAATCCCCCCAATCCTAACCACTCCTGCACCCCAGAGCTGTCAGCTGCTCTTTAAGTCTGTCTCTACTTTTTTTGTTATTTCAGTTTTTTATTACATTCCACATATGAGTGAAATCATATGGAATTTGTCTTTCTGTGACTGGCTTATTTCACTTGGCATAATATTCTCCAGGTCCATTCATGCTCTCCAAAAGGGTACAATTTTCTTCTTTTTTATGGCTGAGAAGTATTTTATTGTCTAAATGTCCCATACTTGTTTTATCCACTTACATACTAATGGACACTTGGGCTGCTTCCATATCTTGGTGATTGTAAATAATGCTACAATGAAAATAGGGGTGCTTATATTCTTTTGAATTAGTGTTTCAGGTATCATGGGTAAATTTCCAGAAGTGGGATTGCTGAGTCATAAGGCAGTTTCATTTTTAACTTTTTGAAGTATCTTCATACCACTTTCCACAGTGGCTACACCAATTTTCATTCATACCAACCAAGAAAAAATGGTATTCTTTTTTCTCTATATCTTCATCAATACTTGTTAGTTATTGATTCATTGATGATAGCCATTCTGACTTGTGTGAAGTGATATCTCATTGTGGTTTTAATTTGCATTTTTCTGATGACTAGTGACATTGAGCATCTTTCCATATGTCTATTGGCCATCTGTATGCCCTCTTTGGAGAAGTGTCTATTCAGATCTTTGGCCATTTTTATATTGGATTATATGGGGGTGGTATTTTGTTTGATAAATTCTTTATATGTTTTGGATATTAAGCCCTTCTCAGATGTATTGATGAATATGTTTTCCCATTCTGTGGGTTATCTTTTTATTTTCTTGATGGTTTTCTTACATCTTTGGGAGCTCTGAGACTTTAGCTAACTCTCTCCCTGGACCCAGTGCTGGTAAAAGCCAACTTTGGTGCACATATTTGTTCTTTCAGCACACACCAAAGCCCAGGAAAGGGAGACACAAACAGTGGATTGCTGATAGCTTCAAACAGGTTTCCCAGAGCTGGTATAGGCAATGTGTGACATAGGCCTTCAGCAGTTCAGCAGAGTCTGTGAAGATCTACCTAGTACATAGAAACAAACATAAAAAAGCAGCCAAAATGGTAAGACAAAGAAACAGGCCCCGAATGAATGAACAAGAGAATTCTCCAGAAAAAGAACTAGATGAAAAGGAGGCAAGCAATTTCTCAGATAGAGAATTTAGCATAATGACTATAATGATATTCAGCAGCATAAAAAATACTCAGAAATTATAAAAAGGGATGAGTTAAAAATAAAAAATACAATATCTGAAATAAATAATATGCTGGAAGAAATAAGCATTAGGTTAGATGAAGCAGGGTCAATGAGTGATTTGGAAGACAAGGTAGAAAAAAACACTGAAGCAGAGCAGCAGAAATAAAAAAGCATTTAAAAATGAGGAGAGGTTAATAATCCTTTTGGGCAACATTAGTGTGACAACATCTGCATCATGTAAGTATGAGAAGGAGAAAAAAATGAGGAAGGGGGTGAGAACCTATTTGAAGAAATAATCACTGAAAACTTCCCTAATGTGGTGAAAGAAAAAAGACACCCAAGTCCAAGAAGTGCAGAGAGTACCAAACAAGATGAACCCAAAGAGGCCCACATCAACACATATAATTAAAATGGCAAAGCTTTAAAACAAGGAGTGAATCTTAAAAGCCATAAGAGAGAAACCCTTAGTTACCTACAAGGGAGCTCCCATTAGACTGTCATCTATTTTCTTAACAGAAACATTTCAGGCCAAAAGGGATTGGCATGAAATATTCAAGGTGATGGGAAGCAAAGACCTACATGCAAGGCTATTTTATCCAGCAAGGCTATTATTTAAAATTGAAGGAGAAATAAAGAGCTTGCCAGACAAGAATAAGCTAAAGGAGTTTGTTGATATCAGTATTGCACTAAATGTTAAAAGACTTGCTTGAAGAAGAAGAAAAAAAAACATAGGAAATAGTTAAAAATAAAATACCAATAAATATGTGCTTAAATAATCACTTTAAATATAATGGCTAAATGTTCCAATCAAAAGACATAGGGTAGCTGAATGAATAAGGAAATAAGAACCATATATATGTTGCATCCAAGAAACCCACATCAGAACAAAAGACACACACAGATTAAAAGTAAAGAGATGGAAAAATATATTTCACAGATGTAAAGGAAAAAAGGCTGGGTAACAATTCTTCTGTTCAACAAAATAGACTGTAAAACCAAGGGTATAGTAAGAGACAAAGAAGGACACTATATAATATAGAGAACAATTCAACAAGAGGATACAATCCTAGTAAATATTTCTGCACCCAATATATGAGCAGGTAAATATATAAAGCATATCTTATGGACTTAATAGAAGACATCAAGAGAAATATAGTCAAACTAGGGGATTTTTAAAAAGATTTTATTTATTTATTTTTAGAGAGAGAGGAAGGAAGGGAGAAAAGCAAGGAGAGAATCATCAATGTGTGGTTACCTCTCACATACCCCATACTGGGGATCTGGCCTGCAACCCAGGCATGTGCCCTGACTGGGAATTGAACTGGTGACCCTTTGGTTTGCAGGCCCAGCATTCAATCCACTGAGCCACACCAGCCAATACACCAAAATAGGGGATTTTATCATCCACTTGATTTCAATGAACATATCTTCAAGACAGATAATCACCAAGGAGATAGAGACCTTATATGACACACTAGATAAAATGGATTTAATTGATATGTTCAGAGCATTTCATCTCAAAGCATCTCTTTTCAATTGCATATGGGATGTTTTCTAGGATAGGCTACATGTTAACACACCAAAACAAGTCTCAACAAATTTAAGAAGACTGAAATCATATTAAGCATATCTCTAACCACAATGCTATGAAACTAGAAATCAATCACAAGAAGAAAATTGGAAAATACATGAAGACATGGAAGCTAAATAACATATTATTAAACAATGAATGAATCAGCAATGAGCTCAAGGAAGACATCAAAAGGCACATTGGGCCCTGGCTGGTGTGGCTCAGTGGATTATGTGCCACCTGCTAAGTAAAGGATTGCCAGTTTGACTCCCAGTGGGGCACATGCCCAGGTTGTGGGCCAAGTCCTTGGTTGGGGGCATGCAAGAGGTAACCAATCAACACATTGATGTTTCTCTCCCTCTCTTTGTCCCTCCCCATTCTCTAAAAATAAATGAATAAAATCTTTTTGAAAAAGATGTATTGAAACACATAAAAATGAGAACATAACAATCAAAACTGTAGGACATTGGGAAAGCAGTTCTAAGAGAGAAATTCATAGCATTACAAGAAAAAGCTCAACTAAACAATTTAACTTTATACTTAAAAGAATTTATAAAATAACAACAAACAAAGCCCAAAGTGAGTAAAAATGAGGGATAATAAAGATCAGAGCAGAAATAAATGAAATAGAGTCTAAAAAATAGAAAAGATCGATGAATCCAAAAGCTAGTTCTTCAAAAAGATAAATAAGAAATAACAACTTTTGGCCAGACTCATCAAGGAAAAGAGAAAGGGACCAAGTAAATAAAATCAGTAATGAAAGAAGAGAAATAACAACTAATACCAAAGAAATATGAAGGATTTTAAGAAAATATTATGAACACATCCATGGCAACAAATTGGACAACTTGCATGAAATGATTAAATTCCTAGAAACATACAATCTTCTAAATATAAACCAGGAAAAATCAGAGAATATGAATAGACAGACTATACCTACTGAAACTGAAGCAGTAATTCAAAAAATCCCAATAAACAAAAGCCCTGGACCAGATGAGTTCATATGTGAATTTTACCAAACATTCCAAGAAGAACTGACACCTCTTCTTCTCAAACTATTTCAAGAAATTGAAGAGGAGGGAGACCTCCCAAGCTTATTTTACAAGGCCAACATTATCCTAATCCCAAAACCAAATAGAGACACTACAAAAATGAAATTTATAAGCCAATATCACAGATGAACTTAAATCCTCAACAAAATACTAGCAAAATGAATATAGCAATACATCAAAAAGATCATACACCATGATCAAGTGAGATTTATTCCAGGAATGTCATTTTGGTACAACATTTGCAAATCAAGAAATGTGATATACCATATAAACAAAATAAAGTATAAAAACACATGATCATATCAATAGATGCAGAGAAAATGTTTGATAAAATCCAATACCCATTTATGATAAAAACTGTCAGTAAAGTGGGAATAGAAGGAACATACTGAAGCATAATAAAAGCCATATATGAGACACCCACTGCCAGCATCATACTCACTGGGCAAAACTACAAACATTTCCCTTAAGACTGGAAAAAAAGACAATCTTTTTTACCTCCAGTACTATTCAACATAGTACTGGAAGTCCTAGCCCGAGCAATCAGACAAGAAGAAGAAATAAAAGGCATCCAAATTGAAAGGAAGAAGTAAAACTGCCTTTACTTGCAGATGACATGATAGTGTACATAGAAAACCCTAAAGATTCCACCAAGAAAGTACTAGAACTGATAAATGAATTCAGCAAAGTATCAGGATACAAAATTAATATCCAGAAATTAGTTGCATTTTATATGCCAATGAACTATCAGAAAGGGAAATTAAGAAAACAATCCCATTCACAACTGCTTCAAAAAGAATAAAATACCTAGGAATAAATCTAATGAAAGATGTAAAAGACCTGAACTTGGAAAATTATAAGACACTGAAGAAAGCAATTGAAGAAGATACAAATAAGTGGAAGAATATACCATGGATAGGAAGAATTAACATTATTAAAATATCCCTCCTACCCAAAGCAATCTCTAGATTCAGTGCAATCCCTATCAAGATACCAATGGTATCTATACCTAGACCAAATATTTCAAAAATGTATGTGGAGTCAAAAAAGGCCCCAAATAGCAACAACAATCTTGTGAAAGAAGAACAAATTTGGAGGAATCATGCTACCTAATATCAAACTATACTATAAAGTCATAGCAATCAAAGCAGTGTGGTGCCAGCATAAACACAGACACCTAGATCAATGTAACAGAATAGATTGACCAGAAATAAACCCACACCTTTATAGTCAATTAATATTCAACAGATGAAGCAAGCACATGCAATGGGCTAAAGATGGTTTATTCAGTAAATGGTTTTAGAGAAATTGGACAGATGCATTCACAAAAATGAAATTAGACAACCTTCTTACATCTTACACTAGAATAAATTCAAAGTGAATTAAAGACTTAAATGTTGGACCCAAACCCACAAAATTCCTAGAAGAAAACATAGGCACTGAAATCTTGGACATTGCTCATAGCAATATTTTTCTAATATATCTCCTCAGGCAAGGGAAACAAAATTAAAAAAAAAAAAACAAATGGGAATACATCAAATTAAAAAAAGGTTTTGCATGGCAAAGAATTGACACTTTGATCCAAGGTAATATTTTTTTCAATTCTGGTTCTGTTTCAATTGATTATTTTTTCCAGTTATGGGTTATGTTTTCCTACTATTATACATGACTAGAAACTTTTTTATTGGAATCTAGATAATGTAAGTTGTACCTTCATAGTAATTGTGTTAGGCAGGACACTACAGCTATGCTTAGTCTAGAGGTAAATGTTCTCTTCTACAGAAGCAAGAACCTTTTGAGTGCCTGTGAATTATGAGTTTCTCCATTTGACTTATAGAAATAGATGCTCTTTGAGGCCCTCTATATTCACTGGGTACCATTTTATCTAATACTTTTGAATAGTGCATTCCATAGCCTCTAGCAGTTAGCTCACATGCATGCACTTATCAGTACCCTGCTAAATACTTGAGGGAGACCCTCTGTAGGTATCTAGGATCCCTTCTCCAGTCTTCTATCTGATAAACTCTAGCAGCAGTTTTCTCCTCAGACTTCAATTCACTCAAGATAGTATGCCGGGGCCATCTTGCTTGTTTTCCACATTTTATGGTAACTGTCCTTTATTGTTTGATATGTAAGTTTCTTGAAACATTTAAAATATATTTTGTCCATTTTTCCCTGCTGTTTCAAGTGGAAGGGTAAATCTGATCTCTGCTACAATATCTTGGTTTAGAAGCCAAATACCAATCACACTAATTTCTGAATGATTACTATTAGAAAGTACTGTTACATCCTAGAAGCAACTTGAATTTATAAAGCCACATCTTGCTTTTCTTTATCTTTTTAATTAATGGTTAAATAAGAAAGTAAATATTATAAAGATACTATGTATGATAGAGGGATAGAGCTTATTGAAATAGAATAAAGAAAGCATATTTATTTCCTAAATATTTTAAGGTACTTTATTCATGATTGTACATTTTTGCTGTAATGTAAAATTATCCGGGTAACCTAAAATTTTACATGAATCATATTGTATGTGGAAATGTGTACACACACATTTGTTTGTCTGCTTTGCTTAATTTATAAAGATACTATGAATTAATACAAACGTTCTGAATCTATTTTACTTTATCATGACACAGTTGTGATATACAACCTATAACTTGTCAAAATGTATTTAGAAAACTTGCACTGAATGGAAATGAGGAAACAAGGTATTTTACCAATACCAGCCCTGAAATGTTTCAAATATATGGCAGTTTTTTCTTTGAAAAAATTTTAATGAGTTGAAGACAATTGAAATGAAGTAGATGGTGGTAGAAAAAGTTGGACTGGAGCGGGTTGTAAAGTGATACCCAATGTGTGCTGATTAAAAGACCTCGGCAAACCTCTAGGGAGAAGGCAAAGAGTGGCCTGGGTTGCTGTCCTTGGTGCTGTCTTATTAGCCACTCATGCATTTAGCAAGTGGGCTACCTGCAAGTCACAGGGGACACAAACATGAATATTTTATGTTTGTCAGTAACTTCTTAAAACTCAGAAAAACAGTGTTTAACACATTTATGAAAGATGTAAGCCTAATAAAAATCACCAATTTCTTGGGTAAAAAATATTAGGATTTTGAAAGATCTAGAATACTGAAGCAATGTACCAAAATAAGAACAAAAAGATAAAATGAAATACAGTGTTACACTACAGTTAAAGAAAAAAATCAAATATAAATATGTGAAGTTGGCAGTGAGGATGGGGAGGTGGGACAAAAAGCAAGGCTTTACCATAATTTTGTTGAGAAAATATAAAGATAAGTAGAAAATGCATAGAATGAGAGATTCAGAGGCCTTGATTTCAAGTCATTTTCTTGTTGTGAAACCATGTTCAAAACATTTAAAAACATTAGTGTTCCCACTTCCCCACATGTATAACTGGGTGTGTATAATCGCATAAGGAGTATTTTAATTCCTACAGTTTGGTACTTTCTGTGCTCAAATCTGAACTGTGGGAAGATATGTACTTTTATTTTTCATCATTGAGAAGGTTTGGTAGCTTCTTTACATCTCCTTATAAAAACATTCAAGGTAGGGATCCAAGACAACCCAATAGGGAAAGGCTAGACTCTTAACAAATGGTGCTGGCAAAATGGGGGAAACACAAGCAGAACAGTAAAAGTGGATACCTATCTCACACAACTCACAAAAATTAACTTGACATGAATCAAAAACTTATAAATAAGTCCTGAATTCATAAAACTTCTAGATAAAAATATAGGGAGAGCTCATCAAAATTTGCCTTGACAATAATTTTTGGGCATGATGCCAAAAGCACAAACAACAAAATCAAGGCATGGCACTACATCAAACTCAAAGGCTTCTGCATAGTAAAAGAAACAATTAACAAAATAAAAAAGAACCTATAGAAGGTGAGAAAATTTTTTCAAACCATATTTCAGATATGGGGTTAATATTCAATGTATATAAAGAGCTCAGTCAGCTGAATAACAAAAAATATGAATAAAATAGACAGAAAACTAAACAAACATTTCTCCAAAGATAACATTAAAATTGGCAATAGGCACATGAAAAGATGCTAATCATCACTAATCATTAGGGAAATGAAAATCAAAACTACAATAAAATGTTACCTCATACTTGTCAGGATGGCTGTCATCAAGAAGACAACAGACAAGTGCTAGAGAGGATGTTGTGAAATGGAACACTTATTGATTGCTGGTAGTAATGTACGAGTTCTGTCTGGAAAAAGTCCAACCATTATTAATATAATGAGAATGGCCTTCATGACATCAGTGTAATCTGGCAACCAACAAGAGTGGACTAGAATTCACATGTATGAATAATGGATTCTCTACAGTAGTTAGTGGGGATGGTAGATACCATTGAGTGAGCATGTGTACTGTGTGGCCATCACATTCAAAATAAATGAGTGAATAGAGCAACAAAATCTGCATTAAATTTTGTGATAAGCTTGAACATTCCTACTCAGAAACTATTCAGATGATTCAGAAGGCGGCAGCTATGGGCAACTAACTGGTGATTGGCAGATTCATCACAACCACTCATACATCATATGTCCTGCAGAGTATTTTGGTAAAACAACAAATCACTCAGGTGATTCAGTGCCCACCACAGTCCAGATTTGGTGCCCTGTGACTTCTGGCTTTTCCCAAAACTAAAATCACCTTCGCAAGGGAAGAGAATTCAGACCATTGATGAGATTCAGGGAAATACAACAGGACAATTGTTGATCATTAGAACTGTGTGAGGACCCAAGGTGCCTACTTTGAAGGAGACTGAGGCATCATTGTCCTATGTGCAGTGTTTCTTGTATCTTGTATCTTCTTCAATAAATTTCTAGTTTTCATAGTATGTGGCTGGATACTTTTTGGACAGGCCTCATTCATCGGCCCAGCCACTTTGGAAAACAATATGGAGATTCTTCAAAAATTTAAAGTAGATCTGCCATACACCCCAGCAATTCCACTTCTGGTTATATTCCCAAAGGAAATGAAAGCAGAATTTCGATGAGGTATATGTACTCCCATATTCATCACAGCAGTATTCGCAATAGCCAGATATGGAAACAACCCAAATGCCCTTTAACAAATAAATGCAAAAAAAGATGTAGTATATATACTCAATTAAATATTATTCAGCCATACAAAATGAAGATATGCCCTCCTATTTTACCAACATGGATGGACTTTGAGCACATGGTACTAAGTCACAGAGAGAAAGACACATATTATATCACTTATACGTGAAATCTAAAAAAGTTAAACCTATAAAAAACAGTGTACCAAGGAATAGGATTGGGGAAGGGTGTAAGAGTATGGTGTTTAAGGCTTCAGACATCTAATGAGTAGTAAGTAAGCTATAGAGATCTAATGCACAATATAATATAGACAATAATAATGTACTATAATTATGTAATGTGATATAGTGACATCAACAATCTTATTACCATATATAAATGTATCAAAGTAATATGTGTTACTCCTTAAAGTTATTTAATATTACACATTAAATTTATTCAATAAAAAAGGATCATCATGGTAGAGACAAAGTGTTAGCCATATTTGTATCAATGATAATAGTTTATTGATGGAAAGAATTTAAATCAGAAGAGCTGATCCAGACCTATGTCTTCCACTTACTGTGCAACCCTAAGCAAATACAGCCAGCTCCCCATATGTAGGTTCTGCACCTGCAGATTCAACCAACCACAGATAAAAAATACTTTTTAAATGTTATGTTGTTATTGACCTATAGTTGCATCTATACTGAATATGTACTGACCTTTTCATAATATTCCCTAACAATACAGCATAACACCTATTGACATAATATTTACATTGCATTAGGTATTATAAGTAATATAGAGATGACTCAAAGTATATGGGTAGAATGTGCATAGGTTATATACAAATACTAAGCCATTTTATATAAAGGACATAAGTGTCTGCAATTTTGGTATCCATGGAGATCCTGGAACTAATTACCAAGGGACAACTGTAATCTCCAAGTGTCAGTTGCCTTATCTTTGTGATAAGTGCATTAGAAAATACCTATTCAGCTAGAGCATTCTATATTTCTTAGATTCTTATTCATACATAATTAAGCAGCTCAGCTCTCACCAATATGCTTTTGGTTGTTGATATAGCACATATAATTATCTGAAGTTTGAGGGAGCTCTTTAGAGTCTCATCACTGAAATGGCTTTTCCTGCTGAGCCAATTGCAATATATTTATGAATATTGGGACAATTTCTCTTGGATATTTATGAAATTACTATGGAAATACAGTGTTTTTTGGCAGAAAATGGTTAATATTGTATGTAGCTTATCATTATAGTATTGCACCCTTCAGACTTATAAAACATGTAACTTCTAAAGGGAAATTAACTTCACCTTCCTCTTGTTACAAGATGAAAGCGGTAACATTAGCAATATCATCGAAGTGGCCTGCAGTGTGCTCATTTATTGTGAGTCTTATATAACTGACCTAATTCTCCCTCTCCACTCTGGAGGAAAGACTTTCTTCAGGGAAAGTTTCATGTTCTTCCTAGCCATTACCTCTGATACATATTATAAATTTGTACCACTGGATACTGGTTTTTTTTGGAATGTTATGCCTCTAGAAGAGGACAGACATTGGGTTAAGAAGAGCAGATTTGATTGGAGAAGGACAGAAATTACCATTTATTATGTGCTTATGGTATGCATTATATAAGATAGCTCATTTAATACAAGACAGGACATATGCATATATTTTGCATCATTGCTTCTCCATTTCATGAAGTCTGTGTTTGTCTTATAGCTATTAACTTACAGGGACCAATCTCTTTAGTTCTGAAAAATCCTTTCTATTTCACTAATCAGGACAGAATTGACCCCTTCAAATCTACCAGAGTGCACCAGGGCTGTTGTCTGACAAAACCATTTTCTTCTCTACTCTCAGAAAGGCCTCCAGGAATCCTTTCTTTCCTCTGCCTGGAAGGACCAAGAGTTAGAATTTTCCCACATGTACAGAATAGTATGGAACACTGTGGGTTGTATCAATGGTCTTTTTTGCTTGTTTTAAACTATTCAAAACTAAGTTTTGGATTCCTTCTATGGTAGGAGACCTGTGAGATTCAGTGCTGCAGTCTCCTTGATCTCCTAAACTTGCTGCTCTTGGGCTGTCATTTATGTCAGCTCTCTGGATGTCTTTGGGTTTTGATTGTTGTTGGGTCTTTCTTTGGTGTGTCCTTCCCTCTAGTTGGTTAACTAAGGGTCGCTCCACCTACCACATCTTGTATTCTGTTGTGCAGGTGTGGACAGGTTGTGTTGAAGCTGGTTCTTCTGTCTTTACAAGGCTTTGTGGTTCTCTCTTGCTATTATTGTTCAGTTGTTTGTTCTGGGTGGTTTCTCCACCATCTAGTTGTAATTCCAGATTGGTCCTGGGTGGAGGTTATTGTGTCTTCCCCTCACTCCTTCACCTTCTTCTGTTATTATCTGTTGGTGGTCCTTTTGTTGGTGGGTTCTCTCTTCCAGCATGTATACTGGTGTTCACAGCTCCTATCTAAGTTTTGGATTCCTTATTCTGCTCTTCAAACTCCTTGTTTCTTTAGATTTTATGTTAAGCCTTTTATTCCATTCTTTCTCTCCTCTTTCTATAATCTTTCATGAAGAATATTTTTCATAAAAGACCTTTATGTATTTGTCCTCAATAATACCATCTTAGACCATGTCCTGCTGGAGACATGTTTGAATAATTGAATTGTTGCCCAAGTGTTCTTACTTCTAATATGTCCTCCTAATTTCTCAGATAATCATAGTATCTTGAGAATGGAAATGACAATAAAGTTATATCTAGATTAATGACTTTTTCAATGCAGGGAGCCTAAGATATTAGAGCTAAGATTGTTCTTGCTCAAATCTTATCTAATTTAATCTTCATCATCTTTCTCTAAGGTAGGCCATCTTATCCCCATTTTATAAGTGAATAAACTCTGTTTCTCTCAAATAAGAGATGATTTAGAAAATTCTTTGAGGGCAGGGAGACCATCTGCCAATATTGACTTCCTTCTGGGATGTGGTTGGTGACAAACACGTGTAGATGCTTTCTGCACCATGCTTATCCTAACAGTCCCTTAGGTGAGTGAGCTTCAGTATCTTCCGCTACCCTATTTTAATTCCTGGTTTCCAAGGCTCCACTTGAACTTGCTCATCTTATTTTGTGGCATTTATTCTCTTTTAGTTGTTTCTTCCTATAGGGTTTATAGAGCTAAAGGGAATATTGGTCCAGAAATGATGTTTAATAAAGATTGAGCCCCATGTGTTTATTTTTGCTAATGTTACCACAGAGAGACTGACACTCGTTTACTAGTCTTGACATTCCGAAATCCTACTCATTTTTTAAGAGTTTACCCAAGTTTCTCTCTGCAAAGCCCTTCTCAACTACTCATATTTCATAATTGCTAGCTTTCCTGGATTCCAACAAGCCTACCACACACAGTACTCTTCCATTAACTCAAACTCTTTGATCTAAACTTCAGTTTTACCCATTTTGCTCTGAAGTCTTGCTCATACCTGAATCCCATCTCTAAGATTGAGGGTCACCATGTCAGAGATTTAACCAAAATATAGAAATTGTATTATATACATTCCTCCAGTGGTTTCCAATCTCACTGGGAAAGATCTCTCTAGCCTTTACTGCTAGATCTTTTAGGTTCAAGTTCCTGAATAGGACTTTTAGATAAAACACAGCACATCCAGTTAAATTTAAATGTCAGGTTAAAAAGAAAAACAGTTGCTTAATATCAGTTGTGCCAAATATTGCATGGAAAATACTAATGCCAAAAATACTCATTTTTATGAAATTCTAATTTAATTGGTAACCCTGCATTTTTTGTTTGCTAAACCTGGTGACCCTTTCCCTGAGGAATCCCCCCATTTTTGACATATTAACTTCATAATACCTCGTCAAAATCCATCTTGATTTAGTGTCCTTTTATGATACAGTACCTTACACATCTATAATGCTGCACTGCTTTCAAAGTGCATGTATACCTTATTTATTCTTCAAAGTTACCCAAGTATATCATTCTACCTTTACCCCTATTTACTCATATTTTTAATATCTCTGTGTTTCAACTTTCTAGGACATAACTGAGTTAATTATACCTGCTTTGATGAATTGTTACAAAGATTAAATGGGATAAATGACATAAAATAAACTCCCTGAAAGATAAAAAGAAAACCGATAGCCAAATGAACCTATATGGCTTCTACACTCCTCTGCCATCACCCTAGCTTGCTTAATATCATGAAGCAAATACATAAGAAAGGGACTTTAAACATGAATCAGCTGGTTACAGTTACAAACTTTTGTAATATGCTTCATAGAGAGTAATAAAGTCTGACATGAAGCTTAAGAATATACACTTACACATCACCTTCCTTCCTTCACTTGGATATTCCCCTATCTTCATGATAGATATTTTTCATTATTATAAGATTATAATAAACATAGGAAATAATAACCTTAATTTGAATCTGTTGCTCTGCATTTTCTGTCAGTATTTAGAATTTTTTTAAAGTTTAAAAGGAATATTTTTAAGGAGTCTCGGCTAAAACTAATTAATAGTCTCCACATGAGAACAAACATACAATTCAAAGATAAAATAGATTGTAAGTCTGTGTCCATTCTCTCTTTGGATATTCAAGAATATCAGTTAGTAAAGCCCTAATGCCAACGCATGCCAAAAAACTGTCTCATAAATTTTTGCGAGATGTGAAAAATAAAAATATGTCCTGGTGAGCAGAACAAATTCATGCTCAGTGATCATATTTCCAGGTACATTATTAGTATTATGAAGATGGAATGAGCAGAATCCAGAGACTTCCACCAAGATAGCAATTCATCAAGGAAGACTGAAAGATTGAAAAGAGGAGCTGTTAAAATAGCTAATTTTGATTTTATTACTATTAATATTTTTCATACAGTGACATTTTAGATCCCAACATATGCTGACACCTAGGAGTGGCATTTTCCAAGGTCACCATGTTCAAATGTGTTTTGAGAAATTGGTCACCTCTTAATAAAGTCTAGGGAAATTTACTTTTTCACTTCACAAAAACTGTTTTACACAGTCTCATGCTATTTACCTGTAAAGATCATTGCTAGTCTCTGCTTTTCTTTCCTTTTTATAGTAGAGAAATTAAAAATAATAATGGAAATACTTCATAGAGTTTTAGTATTTTTTTGTGTGTGCCTGCATATTTTTTCAAAAATGCACTTTTCACAGTACACACTCTGTATATTGAATCAAAATTCTATGACTATAAAGTAACAGAGACTATAACAGTGTCTAAAAACAACCAGATTTTCTTTTATCTTGTAAATTTTTGGACTGCTTTAAACACTTAGAAATTAGAAAATAATGTCATCCCAAAATTCTTTTCCCAGTAGAACACTGAAATATGAGATATTAGGTAACAAGGCTTTAATGCACACGAACAAATCTACTCCATGTACACACTATGTAAAACATGTCTGTTATAAATAATTGCCAGTAAATATATCATGCCATACAATGATTAAACAGTAGATATTATACAATGTTATTTGTACACACACATAGCATAGAATACATAACCAAAATCTAGAAATTCATACTTGAGTATTTAACCAAAATATATGGTATAAAATGTTTAATGTGTTTATTTTAGGATTAAAATTTACATTCTATAAATGATAATAAACATGGAGGAATAATTTTCCAAAGTGTTATAAAAACTGCCTGACAAGTGAGAAACAGCCTATTAATTGGGTAGTAGATATAACTAAATTTCTTAGCACAGTGTATTCAAATAATATAAAGAGGTCTTATTTGAAAGTTATATTTATTCACTTTCAAATCATTAAAAATAATAGTTTCTATGAAGAAAATCTTCTTGCTTATTCTCTAAATTTTTTAGGAAACAATAAATGCAATTTACATATCAGGTATCGCCTTTGGTGACAGATCTGCCTAATAGCCTGATGGAGAATAATCACTTACAATTTGTAGGTTTCTCAAAAAGATGACAGATCCTCAATCACTCCTGATTCAGGGGCCCAGCAGTGAGTGCTTACCAGAGAGGTGGTATTTTCCGGACATAAGTGGGATAAATGTTGAATGTCACATTGAGCCCCAGCAGCTCAATCTCTCAGCAGGGAGATGTTTCACATTACCATAGTAGAACAACAGCCCCAGCAGCTCAATCTCCCAGCAGGGAGATGTTTCACATTACCATAGTAGAACAACAGTCACCTGATTACCTTCCCTTGCCCTGTACTAAGCACCTGGGGAATGTGTAGATCCTCTCCTTGATCTCCTAGAGCACCAGCCCAACCTTAATTGCTTCCCATTTGAGCAAGTCTTCTAAATAGTTTCTCCTTTTCCTGTCTCTTCAGACTTGAGAATAATGTCTTCATTGTAGAGAGGATAATCTGCTTCAGGTGATGCAGATTAGAAATGCAGAGCTGATATTTGAATTTAGAGTTGTTTTATGTGAGAGGTCTCTCTCTTTCTGCAAATATGATTCCACCTGATGAGAAATCCAGTGGTTTCCCATTGATTTAAGAGGTCAGAGCTCAAACTCAGTTGCATACACACTTAAAACTATGGAATCTGCCTCCATCCTACACATCTTTTCAAAATTTATCCCAATCAACAGAAATAGCTATGCACTCGATTCATGTGTTACTCACTCCTTGACTTTGTATATGTATTCTGTCTGCTTGAAATATCCTTCCCAATTCTCTGCTTATTTAACTACTATATTTTTTAAGACCGATTCCAAAGTGTCATTGAGGAAAAAGATAAGAGACTACTCCTCAAAGGTCTAATAACCCTCAACTAGAACAAAAGAAATTAGATATGTTTTTTGAGATTGATGAATTCCCTCATTGAGTAAACATTATTGAACCTTTATCAAATGCTAATTACTGAGAATAGAAAAAATGAGAAAATAAATGATGAAGCATAGATTTTACTATTTGGGATTTTAGAATTTTTTAAAACTGTTTTTGTCTAGAAGACTGAAGACTCTTAGATCAATAATGTTTGATTTTCCTTGAAGTCTCTCTTGCATTAATAAAGATTTCCTATTTTTCTGGAATCCAACACTGAGTGCCTTAAGTATGTTTTATAAAGCAATATTTTCTGTTTTCTGTAATTCTACAGAGCAATGCCAGCATGCATGGGCTACATGTGAAAGCTTGTGAGACATAGAACCTCAGACCCCAGCTCCTTAGTAAGCTACCTCCTGTTGGTTGCAATAATGCCCATTACATCACCAATACAGAAAGTTACAAAGGAGACACTAGTCAATAATGATTGAATTCATTTCAATTGAGCTTTTGGAATCAACTCTTATTTGGAATTTCTGGGGTTTGTTTGTTTGTTTGTTTGTCTGTTTGTATTGTAAAGTGAGCCAAATGTCCTATAATCTTAAAGCCTGGACCAAATGCAGAAGAAATGTTATTCTTCATTAGTTTTCTCTATGTCCTTACTCTTAAAACTGGGCCCATGAGCTCTTATCACTTGCATTGTAAGTGTTGAAAAAAATCAAGGAAACCAAGGAAAAAAGAGAGAATCTGTCTCCCTGAAGCTTAGAAGAACTATCTTGAAGCACTTCTCCACATGCCCTTTCCCAACACTGGTCTCTGCCTGGTCAGTCAAGGGAAGAGTTTTCCTGTAGCTTGGTAATATTCCTGGTCCTATTGCATCATCTGCATGGAAGCAACCAGGAAATGGTTTAACCTTTGTTCAGCATACCAAACCTGGCCCTTATCAAGCATGACCTAAATAAGCTTTTTTTTCCTCATACAAGTTATATAATTAGACTGAGGCTGTATATCTAGAAAATGGCAGGACCAGAATTTAAATCTGGACTTAGGAATGTATGACTCCAAAGCCAATGAGCCTTCTACTTAACTACACTCTATCTGTGTGAAAGGAATCTAATTTTCCCATCATATGATTTTCTCACCTATGCCTCAGTTTCTATCCATTGTCCTCTTCCCACACTTCTTTGATGCTTAAGAAAGAACTAATGAGTCCCAGCCAGTGTGTCTCCATGGTTGCAGCACCATCGTGTTCCCAGACAGGGCACATTCGGGAGACAGCTGATTGATATTTCTCTCACATCACTCTCTCTCTCTCTCCTTCTCTTTTTCTTTGTCTTGCTCTCTCTTCCACCCCCCCCCCCGCCCCTGCTCTCCTTCCTTCCCCCCGCCCCCCACTCAAGTGAGAATTTTTTTTAAAAAGAAAGAAAGAATGAATGAGGTTTTAGAGATCAAATCACAGAATTTAGGCTGGCTGGTATACTTAAGAACATTAGATGTTCCTCAGTTTTCTTCCAGTAGGGCTTAGATGGATGATTATTTACAATAGATTTATTTTCCTCAAAGAACTACATTGGTCTGTGCAGTCAGCTGGCTGTTGGCATTCCTGAATTAAGCATTTACAATGTTTCCCATGCAAAAGGGAATCCAGCAGCCTGTGCTGTGTAGTGGTTTACATCTGTATTGAGACACAAATAGGAATCTTCAATGCAGAAACACATTGCCAAGTACCTGTATGGCAACATCCTTTCTTATCCTCATTTGCAATTATTTTTGCATTTTAGGAGAAAATTATGGGATGCAGAGTATTTCAGGTTTGTGGAAGTGCCCCAAACCCATGGATGTATCATTATCAGAGGCCAGAAGGTCTACTGATAGGCCCCTGAACTGTCAGGGTCTCAGGACTATACAGCCATTGACTTTGGATCTCTCAACACAAGCCACCGGATACTGATGTCACATTCTAGTAGAAATAGCTTTACATGTTGTATTTTATTATAACAGGCGTTCTATTTGAACAATATGCCCTCATTGAAAAAGCCAGACCATAGTTAAAAACCCTCTTTCTGAAAGTGTATCCCTTTCATTCATGTAACAATTTGCCTTTAATAAAATTACTTTTACTTTCACATACATCACATTTGATCCTCATGGCCACACTGGGAGGTGGAATAGCAGATATTATTTCATCGGATTTATCAATAAAGAACATGTTGCTCAGGGTATTTAGGGTCTTGCTTAGTCTTGCATTTAGGAAGTGACACCTATGGGACTTAAATCCAGGGATCTTAACTGTCAGTCAGCTCTTTCTACCGTATCACAATATCCTCTGTCTAATCCATCAAGAGTACCTCTCATCACCACTTACAACTGTAAAAAAATATCATTCACTGATCTATTAAATATTTACTGGATGCCTGCTGTATTATGGACAGTGTAATTGGCACTAAGGATTTGAAGTGAATAAAATATGATACTTGTCTTCGAGGAAGACAGTGTTTGCTATGGGAGATAAATAAATTAAAAAATTTGATTCTGATTTGCAACTAGTTGTATAGAGGTTTAAAAAAGAGTGCTATCTCACAAAAAATATATTACATAATCACCCTAGCTAGTTTGACTCGGTTGGAGCACTATCCTGTGCCTTAAAGGGTTGCAAATTTGATTCCCAATCAAGGCACATGCTGGGTCATGGGTTTAGCCCCAGTAAGAGCCCATGCTAAAGGCAACCAATGAATGTTTCTCTCCCTCTCCCTTCCTTCCCTTTTCTCTAAAATCAATACTCCTGCCCTTCTGTAAGGATCAAAACTACATATTACGTTGCTCTGCCTGGGATTATCAGAAAAGAGTTTGATATGACATAATTGCCTTTTGTCCAGGGAATTACAAAGCCCACAAAAACAGTAGTGCTTGTGCATTAAGCTGAAAATCAGATTTTATTTTATTTTATTATTTTTGGTTTGTTTTTAGAAAGTTTCTTTTTAATTTTTTTATTTTATTTTTAAGATTTGATTTTAAAGAACTAATTTGTAAAGTGACTTTGGCAGATTTTCCCCTTTTGGGCCTCAATTTCTTCATCTGTGAAATGAAAGGAGTGAGCTAAATGACAGGTAAGTTCATTTCTAGCCCTATGCTTTTATTTTATTTTATTCTTTTTATTTTTCTCACAGGTGTGCATAAACTCTCTGTAGGGCTGTTTTCAGAAATTGCTTCTTAGGCTTATTTTTTAGTTAGAAGCTCATTCATGATGTCAGTTTCTCTTTTTACTAGGAGGTTGGTTCTCATTTTCATTGTCTTTTAGCCGACAGTCTGTAGGTTGCCAGGAGGTCTGGGACCAAAGCCCAGTCTGTTTCAGTTGGAATTACTGATATGTGCTTCACTGTGTTATCCAGTATTTGGTTTGAGCTGGCCATTTTCCAAACTATTTACGCCATTCTCATTTCTGTAGGTGAAGTATAAGACAATGTAGATGAAAAGACCTTTTAGCCTCTATTATTCTGTGATTGCTGTGACCGTAGGCACACGAGAAAGCCAACAATCACTCCAGAGAAACCTAAGACAGGCAGCTATATATATCCACATGCAAATTTAGGCTGAAATCACATCTGTTTTCCAATAAAATTGCTAGTGTGGTACATTAAGTTTGGAAATTTTTGTGGTATACACTTCTACTTCTTTGTATTATTTATTTCATTGATTATTTGCCCATATTACCCATACCTTCACTGCCCTCAAAAAAACAGGACTAAAAATTTGATGCAAATCCTCTAAAACTTCTCCATGTCTGTACATATGTATATCATAATATGTTATATATATAAAATATATAATATATAATTCTCTTGAAATATACTCACTTAGACTTTTATGAAAATGAGATAACACTACATATACTGCTTTGTATTTCCTAATTAGTCCTGATGAATTTCCATGTTTCATGGTTAGCTATAAATATTCATTTTTAATATTCAAAAATTATTTATAAAATCAATAATAAAACTTTAGGTTGAATCAATGTTTTACTATTATATACAGAAATATAATAAAAATGTTCTTATAAAACTAATTTCTAAAAGTGAACTTCCAAATTAAAGGTCACATACTTTTTAGAAATTTTAATGCATATTACCAATTTGTCCTCAAAGAAGGGCATAAAAAAAAGGGAAGGAGGGTGGCTGAGAGGGACAAAAAAAATTAAAAAAAAATGAAGGGCATGGAAGTCCCTTTATTTCACGTATTTTTCTTTCTTTTTTTTTTTTTTTTAAAGATTTTATTTATTTATTTTTAGGGAGGGAGAGAGAGAGAGAGAGAGACATCAATGTGCGGTTGCTGGGGGTCATGGCCTGCAACCCAGGAATGTACCCTGGCTGGGAATCGAACCTGGGACACTTTGGTTCCCAGCCCGCGCTCAATCCACTGAGCTACGCCAGCCAGGGTTATTTCACGTATTTTTCAAAATTAGATACTAAGCAGTAATTTATTTTGGAAAACAAAAGCATTTTAAAAAAACATATACTTTTCTCATTTATATACATGCAGAGCTATCTTAGAAAAAGTATCTTCTACAGTTTTTCATAAAAAATAAGTTTCACTATTGTATTTTATCCTGATTTTCTAAGATTAATAAATCTTAGAAACTGACTTTGACTCCAAAGCCAGGACATTAAATAGCAATCTCTCTCTCTCTCGGAAACATCCCCATCTATGAAACAATAATTATGGACTTAACAATAACTTTTTACAATACCATATGACTCTCAAAACTTCCAGATTTATTCCCTCATTTATTTTTCATACCAATGTTGTTAAAACCAAGAAAAGACAGACATGTCATTAAAAGAAAAAAGTCCACTTTTGTTAAACAGAGAATTATAAATTTAATTATGTGAAATGAAGGCTGTTTTCTGCCCTGCATAGGCAACCACCCACAACCACCAACTTCCACTCAAGATTTTTTTCTTTAAAATGAACTGCCTTTTAAAATTTCTTTGACTTACTCTAAGTTCCCATTCATTGATTCATTCATTCACAGAACAATTTCTTTTTTTTAAAGATTTTATTTATTTATTTATTTATTTTTTAGAGAGGGAAGGGAGGGAGAAAGAGAGAGAATCATCAATGTGCAGTCACTGGGGGACATGGCCTGCAACCCAGGCATGTGCTCTGACTGGGAATCGAACCTGTGATGCTTTGGTTCGCAGCCCGAGCTCAATCCACTGAGCTACACCAGCCAGAGCAGAACAATTTCTAATATACTGAACTTAGGATCAAGAGTTCCTAGCATCAAATAGAGTGCTTTGTATACAACAACTATTTAATGAGACTGTTTAGAATGAGTAAATGAAAGATTATATAACATAGTAGGTGTCTTCAATGGATTTTTTCAGACAAATGAAGATGAGAGGAGAAACACAAGTTAGTTAAGTGGTGTTGTCATATCCAATATAATAAGATTGAGAGCAGAGTTGAGTGCCACCAAACACTGATTTAGGTGTGAGGAAAACATTTTGTGTCAGAAAATATTTCCATCCAATATTGATACTTTACCTGGCACTTAAAGCCTGAATAGGAGTTTGTTATTTGCCAAGAGAAGAAATGAGATTCTAGTCAGTGAGAGAAAAAGACAGGATTTAAAGAAAAGCATTACAAAGCTCATAGAAGAAAAAAAAAGCACTGTATTTTATCATGCATCACAAAGTTTATGGCACAATATTTATGTCATATGTCAAATTAATTTTAAAGAGAGGTAGGTTGCCCTGCCAGGTGGCTCAGATAGTTGGAGCATCATTCCATACACCAAAAAGTTTCAGGTTCAATGCCTGGTCAGGGCACATACCTAGGTTGTGGGTTCCATCTCCAGTAAGGGCACGTGTGGGAGGCAACCAATCAATATTTCTTTCTCTCTCTCTCTTCCCTCCTTCCCTCCCTCTCTTCCTTCCTCTCTAAAATAGCATATCCTCAAGTGAGGATTAAAAAAAAAGAGAAAGGTGGGGTTATAGGGGGGACAATATGCTAACTTACTCCTTAATGTTCATTTTTAACAATAGTAATTCATTAAATTGTTTATTTAAGTTAATACAGTGAATTATATTTTCAAAATCAAGAGAGAAATATGGGTGTCCTGATACTAATCTCTATTATCTTGCACCACAATAGGCTCCTACATTGTGACAAGTGGGAGAATCCAGAAAATTTAGAACCAGCCTTAAAAGGCAAAAGGAAGAGGCTATTATTAGATTGTGAGATTAGTGTATCTGGACTTATTAAATTTTAGTTTCACTGGTACACTGTTTTTTTTTATGGTCACAAGCAAACCTTGGAAGAATGAAATGACGAGACTCTCTGAGCTATTGTTTAGATCACTAAAGACACTCACTACATTTGGCATATCTCAGGCACTAGCTCTTCGATTTGCATTTGTTAAAAAAAAAACAACCTTTATTTCTTCCCACTCCATGTGCGTGTGTTCCCTTTCTTGGTGGTGTCACTTGAAGCATAAAAGTTTTCAATTTTGATTGTCTAAAACAACAACGACAACAAAAACCAGACTGATAATGAGCACCATTGTCTTCTCAAGTTGAACACCTAAGTTTTGCAGAGATGGTGCCCATGCCCACACAGTCACTGGATTTAATATGGCAATTATTCATTCAATAGCAAACACATCTTGGTTTACAACTGTGTACCATGTAGTAATCCAGATTCTAAAAGTGTAATAAGATTACAGTCCTGTTTCGTAACATGTGTTTATCTTCCTCCCTCCTGTGGCATCAGCAAAAATGATACAGTCTCCTGTTTATCTTGCATCTTCCCGAGAGAACAATATTACTTCATGGCCCTCAAAAAAGGTAACTTGTGGCAAAGGAAAAACACGTATGACCCTAAATTCTAAAGAATACTGTTACTCATTTGCTAATTTTGGATTGTTTTTAGGCTATCAGGCATATATAATGAAGGACCAATGGCAGATGTGGTTGATCCCTCTTTCACAGATAATGGAAATCTGTCATGAAAATATCCTGGCACTTAACAAATAATTACTACTCCAATTATATATTAACTGACTTTTATCATCATGAATTTCTACAGAAGTAACAATATTGAATTCGAAGCTGTTCGCAGTTCTCTGATCCAATTCTCTATCATCAGCACAAAATAGCTTAAATTTATTAAATAAGGTGTTGTGTTATATATATCTTTTAAATTGTGTCTTCCACAAAATTTGGAAGTAAATGTTACTTTTTATAAAAGTTGATTGCATTTACTCAACATATATTTAGCAAGCATCACTTGTGCCAAGCAACATATGAGAACCCAGCCAAGTATGGTCTTAAAAAAAATAAAAGATAGCTGCCCTAAAAAAAACTTAGAGTGTGAGGGTTATTTAAATTGAGTAATTCCTTAGAAATGAAATACATAGTAGAAGACCCAAATTCTGATACTATTTAATATTGACCTTGCTTTGCTTTTGTTAGCTAACTGTATGGCTGATTTCGTTGAACTGCATTTTGTTCATGGATCTATTCATTCCCATTACTTATTTTTAATTATACTAGGAGTGCAAGCAGTCCTGAAGACGAGTAACAGTGTTTATTCTGGCAATAATAGTGCATGAGGCAATTTAATTGTATCCTTGAGATGATTTTCTGGACCCATTAGTTGAACCCATTTTCTCTGAGTAATTCATTGTAGTCCATTTCAAATTACTAATACATTTCATTAAATAGGTAACAATTCAGAGGATTGGCTAATTGTTGTTATTATTTTTACCAAGAAAGCTTCTGAAATGCCTCTCTAGGGTCCTTCTATGCAGTAGGGACACATGTAACTATGAAATATTTTGTTTCTTAGGCTAAGGTAAACACATTGGTAAGCACATCAGCAGGATAGCAAAATGATTAAGAACAAGGACTGAGTTCCAAGTCTCATGTCATCCACTTATGAGAGAAATGACTTGGGGCAAGTTATATAACCTTTATAAGCCTTCATTTACTCCTTTGTAAAATGAGGAGTAATAATAGTATCTAATTAATAAAGTTGCTGTAAAGGAAGAATAATATCCAGGCTAAGAACCTACCACAGAAGCCTTGTGGAAATTGTGTTCAATCCTGTAATTATTATTTTTACTAATAGTATTACCATTAATTGGTTATTTCTCATTTCCAGATGTATCCAAGCAGTGATGCCATGAAAAGCTATTCTTTTATTGCCTTTTCCTATTATATATTCCATCCTGATAGACTATCTATGTTTATAGTCAAATTACTTTCCTTTGTTTTCCAGTTGCATGCTCCAGCCTTCCCCTCTGTGGTGTCCCCGAGGGAATTACAACACTGCTGTTGAACTTGAGCGCCACTGTTGTGTAGTAGGCAGGGCATTGTGCTGGGAATCAACTGTATCAGATTATGTCACCAACTGACATAAAGGCCCTTTCAGTCCTGGCATGCCATAATCCTTATGAAATTCTACAGAATGGGATCCCAGTGCCTCTCAGCACATTCTTATATTCCTCCAATAGGGACCCCACCATTTTTCTCCCTGTTCTAGCTCTATTAAAATAGCCTCACTAATTCTAACCTGAAATTTTTGTAAATTCTACTCATTTCAGTTTGATCTTTGTTATTTTTTTTTTGTCTTTACGAACTCACAGCCAAAATTCTTTTTCATGCAAGGCACCTTAGGGGATGGTAATCATGCCCTATCAGTTGTCTGGGCTTTACATCTACAGTTGTCTTAGCTAATTCTCATATGAAAGAGGCCCCAAACTCATAGACGGACCCTTTATGTAGCCCATCAGAGAGGCAAGCCCATTAGGATATAAATGTACTTCTGCACCTGATTCTTTATCCCAGTTGACAAGGCAGGTACAATGACCCTGCAGTGACAGGATTTGACCCCCACCTTAACACTTAATAATATCATCATCCTCTTCCTTGTTCAGGCTTGAATCTCTTGAATACTCAATGCATGTACAGTATTTTGTTTTCCAGTTCTGTTAAGTTCCTCTCAATGATGCTTCTCGCATCCATTCCCACTGATTCACCTTATTTCATGTTCTTAACATCTCAGTTGTAATAGCTTCTTCACTGATCATTTTGCTTGTAGTGTCTTCACCTTGGTTTATCTTTTAATGGTATATCAAAATATTCCTCTTAAAACATAACTTATTCAAAATTCTGTGATCTGACCCCAGAATCAACACACTATACAGCTCTGCCAGAGAATCTTAAGCCATGGTAAATAATTCTTACTTGAGATGACCAATAAGTACTTACAGCAGTTTTATGGAGAGGGTTAAAATAATTTGTTATTAGAAAGGTTATGTTAATTCAGTGCAAATAATGGCTTGAATATGGGTTGTTGCATGAATCCAGGTGAAACATGCTGGTGCCCTAAAGGAAGATAGCACAGATGGGAATACATGAAATGGGCATCTTACAAACACTCTGAGGAATCTAAGCTCAGTATGAATTATTCTTTCTCCACCCCTCCCCAGCCTGTCTGTGGTGCCTTCTATTCCTTCTTCTTCTTCTTCATTTTTTTTAACATCACTGCTTGAATATGTCTCTGTTCCACTGTGAACACAGTGGAACCCAGTTGACGCTCCTAGTAGGTTTGTCCTGGCTCTAGTTCTAAAATGTTAGACAATGATTATATAACAAAGTAGAGGGAGATTCTACACCTTACACAAAAATCCATTCTATCAGAAAGAAAGGGGGTCGGTAGAGGTAAGAGAGGTTATAGGAGAAATAAATGGTGATGGAAGGAGACCTGACTCAGGGTGGTGAACACACAACACAATATACATATGACTTATTATAGAATTGTACACCTAAAACTTAAATAATGTTATTATCCAATATCTCCCAAATAAATTCAATTAAAAGGTGAAAAAAGAAAAAGAAACACATTCTAATGTCTGTCCTGCATATCAGGATGGACACTTTCTTATTTTTAAGGAATTTTAAAATACAATGCATATATTTATAAGTCTAGGAGAGTAGGGAAATGGTATGATTTCTTATAAGACTAAAAAGAAATTTTTTTCAAGGAAACACTATTTGATGACAATATTGTATGATAAAAATTATGTATTATACTATTTCAAAGCACCAAAGTATATTGAGTGGGTTAGGCAATGTGTATTGACTACATAGTGATTGAGTTATTGAATGATGGTGGGAGGAAGACATAGGGTGGAGGGGAACAAAGGGTAGAACACATGAGACAACAGTAATAACACAATCAATAAAATATATTAAAAAAGAAATTCCTCTTTAAAATTTTTTTCTTTCAACAGAGATGTAAGTTGGAGGTTTATCAGTCTGGTATCTAGAAATTCCCCTTATTTTCGACGTCTTTGTTATCTGCTCAGTACCAGAAATTGTAGAAGTCGTGTTGTAAATATGTTTTGTCTTTTGTTTTTTTTTAATGCATTGTGTTAATGATAGCTCATTTAAAAATTGTTTCCTTGACTACCACATTTAATTGTTTACTATTTCAACACTTGGCACCAATTGTGCTACTTCTGCCCTGTAAGTAGTCCACATTAGAATAATGAAACAAATATGCCACATTCCCCATGAGTGACTTTACCCAGGTGTTCACATATGCAGACTCATCCAAGCATGAGACAGACTATTTCTAGAGCAAAACTACCTGGGGGATTTGTCAGGCCCCCCTAAGCAAACAGTGCTGCTGATTTGACTGTAGTATTCACCCCTCAAATGCTACCACAAGAACTTAAAAAATCAGATTATTGGTAATAAAATTGGGTGCTTGATGAATCAGCCTAACAGTAAAAAGTCTTATTGCTAGGATTTTATATTCTGTCCACCTTGTTCTCCTTGCTTTCTTTAATTTCCAAATTTTCCTTCTGCCTAGCTTAACACATTACCCAGGTAATGTACCAACAATGCATTAAAACTCGTGTTACTCTTATTTTAGCTAGGCTAAAAATGGATGTTACAAATAACTGAATAGGAAATAAGTGACACAGCAGCCCAGTGGAAAGCAAATGAGTTTACAGAGCACAGAGTTAAACACTGATTAAAGGAAGGAACACAAACTTCAGGCCAGAGATTTAACATAAATTAATGTCCACTTTATTTCTGACTATTCCTTAAAATTGTAAGCTTTTAAAATAGTGATATACTGCCTTAAGATGTTTACACTTTTTTATTTAATAGTGTCATTCTTCCATATACTTCAGTATTTATTTTAATATTGACCATGTAATAGGTATTGATATTTTATAACCCTGAGACATGTTATAGGAATAAAAGGACTGTCCAAGTTATCTATGGAATGTCCATTTATCGAGTCCCTACTTTGTGACAGGTGGTTTGCATCTGTTATTTAATCAAGGGATATTGGAGGTTGGTAATGGGATCAGGTCAACTTTAATGGCTGCAGTGCAGCATTTGTTGATGGCTCCAGACTTTATGTCTGAAATTGAGAATATAGAGAAAATAGGACAACGTTGTTCTTTTCAAACATACTGTGTTCCCCCATACCTACGTTGTAAAGCCAAAATTCTTTTGTAAGTTTCTCACCCACATATTTAGCTGCTTATATGACATTTCCAATGAATATTCATGATACCTCAAATTCAGCTAGAATGAAACATTCATCATCTTACCATCTAAAGCTTATCCTGCCCTCTTTTCAGCAGTATCAATCTTGAAGAATTAGAATCATTGTAGAATCTTCCTTTAAAAGCTTGACCCTCAGGTCTAATTAATAACTACATACTTCTTTCATATGCTTGTTCACTCCTCTGCATTCCCACATCAGTGCTTTCAGACCTCCATCATTGCTTGCTCTGCAATGTTTCCTATTTGGTCTTCCTTTATTCCCTCTACCACCCTTGCAATCCATCTTTCTCATTGCTGTCAGAGTGATATTTGTAAAATTTAATTCTTCTGTTTCCATTGTCTACTAAATAAAGTTTAAATTACCAATGCATTTAAAGCTCTTCATTATCTAAGCATTTACCATCTTCTCTAAACCTACCATTTGCTGTGCTCATTCCTGTTTTTAAATGCTCCAGCTTGACCTTTCCAAAGTACACCATGTCATTCCCTACCTGCAAATCATTACATCTGTTGCCTGAAATGCCCTTCTTCTTACCTTTACTTCTCATTTTTTACTTCATGCTTTTTCTCTCTTCCATCCTAGGCATCCTGTCCTTCCATAGAGTCTGTCTATATGTCATATACACCTACCCTTATATGTTTGTTTAAAAATGACTTATTACATATTTTCTCCCAGGAATATTTTATATTTAAAAAACAAATGTTTTGCAATTCATCTAAAGTTATAAGTCACATATGGTAAGATTTACCATGGAGTGGTCTTTTTTTCTGATTAAGGTGGGTGTTAGAGAATAATAAAATACTTTAATGTGTGGCTTTTTGTTTATTCAATAAAGATGAGTAAGACAGAATCTAGGTTGTCAAAGAATTCATATTTTGATAGGAAAACCAGTCACATAATTGATAAGTACAGTAAAGTGTGGTATTATAGGTATATGTGTGCAAATAGCATGAATCACATATTATGAGTAAATTAATGGGTAGATAGATGGGAAAATTAATATTGTGCAAAACCAGCATAGAAGAACACCTAGAATTTTCTGGCACATAAATGATGGTCAATAAATAATTGTGGCATGAATTCATTTTAGACATTAGTGATTTTTAAGGAGTCATCTGGTATATTGTACTAACTAAACCTTGAAGGGTATGTAAGGTTTGGGTAGAAACACAGGGAAAGAAATACATTGTAGGCCAAAGGATATGTGCAAAAACACGGGAGTACAAACAAGTATGGTATATTTGGGAAGAATCAAATAATACTTTGATATTGTTACAGCATAGAATTTACTATAAGGAAGACTGTAAAGAATCTCTAGAAGTAGTGAACTTTTTAGTATATTAGCTATTCTGTAGACTATGGGTTGCTACTGGTGTATGGTTTAATGAGTTAGAATTTTTCTCTTGCATTTTTAATGTGGTACCAGAGGAGGTAGTTAAGAAATTTTGATCATGCCAAAAGGTAGAACCATAAGATTTTAGTGAGTATAAAGGACATGTGGACAAAAACTAGGGGTGGGTGGAAATGGGAGGGAGGTGGGGAGGGCTGGGTGGGTGGGCTGGGTGGGAGTAAAAGATAGAAAACTGTACTTGAATAATAATTAAAATAAAACTTAAAAAAGAAAAAAATCCCTTATATATATCTAGTAAACTTTAAATAAATGCCTAAATATAGTGAACTTGAATAATAAATGTTGTTTCAATTGGACACAAAATGAAAAGTATTATATATGGCAGATAACTGAAATTTAAGCATTATGTCAGTAACTCATTCTTAAATTTTCAATCAAGATATTTTTCTTTGCTTGTGTGCTTAAATTAAATTTGGCCTCCAAATATTGACAGTTTATCTCAGCCACTATTTCCTTCTTATTAAGTATATTATCCTTCTGCACTTCCTGAGGTCCCATTCATCTATTTGCCAATCACAGATTATATTATCATAGCTAGAACAAATTATTTGCCCCATATTCTTCACTATCCAGATGTTTTAATTGGGGGACTAAAGAGGGGAACTAACTTCCCTAAATTTACAACTGGACCTGGTTTGGAACATGGTTGTAATTCTTGGTCCAATGATCTTTCCTCTAGTTATGTTGTTGATACAAAAAGACCTTGGATTTTCTTCCAGGTTTATTCATCCTCCTTATCAACACACTTTCCAACATGCCAATAAGTTGGATACCCACAAAAATGCCAGTGTTTTATGGTAAAGGTGGCACAGAATTTCCATCAAAATATCAGTTAAAGAGCCTTTCATCCTTCCTGTAGACTCTCACACATCCTCTTGCCTCTGAAGTTGTCTAACTGCTTGCATCTCCACTTGATGTATTTTTTCAGTATAGCTTTTTATATACAATTTGACAGCCCTTATCCAGTTTCCCTAGCAACTGATCAAATTTGAAAACAATAAAGTTGCTTTAAACAGAACTGGAAATTAAGAACAAGAAACTTGAACTTACTTTCATTCCAGTCAAATCTTTAGAGATCTCAAATACTTTTGACATTTTTGTAGTAATTTGCTCTCACTATTTTTACTTCAGGGCTGACTGTGTCACTCTTTTTTCTCAGTTATAAGAAAGACCATGTGAAACAGAGGTCCTGTGGAGACAATATAAAACTATAATTTTAATATTTTTGGTAAATGGAATTATTGTACAAAAGTATAAAAGTCCTTTCTTCATCTCAATTATTTTATGTACTTTACCACCTCACATGGCTCCTGGCCTCTCCTCACTCTATTTTTACTGTTTTCTCTGTTCTCCCTTTAATCTCCAATCTAAAATTCTTCATATTTCTTTACGCCTACAGTTTTATCCTGTACTTTTATCTGTGTTGTTTCTTCTAAAAATTTGCCATTAGGTTTATTTTTTTCATATCCCATAGTGTTTACTTTACAAAACAAAAACAAAATCACTTAAAATGTTATTCTTGATTCAATCATTTACACATAATGGCCCATTCTGATCTAAGGATTAAAGAAGAGTAAGGAGATTTTTTTTTCTAACCTAGTTTCTACCTGGTAAACCAGAAGGATATAAAGATAATAACCTTTTACAACATTTATAAAAGAAACACTTTGCCATAAAGATGAATAAAGCAAAATAGCTCCTCTTGAGAAATTCATATCTTAATGGGGAACACAGGCATAGATGGAACCTATGTATTTACTTGCCCATTTGACATCTCCACTTGGACAGCATACACACCTTTTAAACTTAAAAGGTCAAAAAATAAACAAAACAGACCTAGATTTTCATTTCTTTCTCTCTAATCAGGTCAGACTCCCCATCTCAGTAAATTATATTATTTCATTACCAAAGATAGAAAATTGAATACCTTTTCTTCACTTCCAGTTTCTATCCATCAATAACACCTATTGATGTTATTGAAGGTATTAAAGGATACCTTAATATATTTAATTCTCATCCAAGTCATGGCAGTGCAAAGCATTAAGCATTCTGTGAGCTCCAAGTTATCACCTCTGTTCATTTTGGGTGATGCAGGGAGAGCAGAATCAGCAATGATTTTTTGGAGGAAATCATAGCTGAGATGGCTTTTATTTGCCTATTAAAGCCCTAGCCTTCATTCAGAACACATCCTGATTGTCACCTCCATCACACTGTCACTACATCTTATGGATGCTTCCCTTTCTGTTCATTGCATGTAATCTGTTTCTCTCTTAGGCTGTGAGTTTCTTGGTGCCAGGAACCATGCCATATTAATGTCTGTATATTCAATACCTGGCACCATGTGTGGCAAATACTTAATGTGTGGAGATTAGAAAATGTGTTCCTGCTGGAGCTTCTGAAACAGCAGCTATTTAAATGACTGAGCATCTCACATGTGTCGATGTATGATATTAAGCTAAGCATGAGAGTGCTGCCAATAAATGCCAGATATCAGCTGGTTTTCTTTACCTAATTTACCATGCCTACAGCTAAATGTTTCGCAGTCACTATAACTACTACTGCTTATGTCAAAAAATGACAAACTATACGGAGATGCTCCTTTCTTGTTAATTTCTTTAATGCTAAAATTTTCAATAAAAAAATTGAGGCTTCACTTCATTAATCATAGTAAGCTTTTTCTAAATACTTATTATTTGCAAACAGCTTTAGTAAGAGTGACTAATTGATTCAAGCAACTAAATACTTTGACTACATATGTGTATGAGGATTACATATCATTCACCAAAATGTGTTTTCAACAACATGATTACACACACAATATTCTTAGACATGATGGTTCAGCTGCCTTAAATTTCAAATTCTTTTACTTTAACTATATGTTTTGGAGTCACAAGGAATATGAGAGTGCAGATCTTCACTCCATCCTTCTCACTTCATTAAAAAAATTAGTCAATTTCCTCTTACACTATTTTTCCCTACATTAAGCATTAGCATAAACTAAATTTTCTTCTTTCTAATGTGTTCAGGGAATCAGGGAAGAAGATCATGTACTCTACATTTAGAAATTGAGTGAAATAACTACTGAAATAGGGAGAAGAATGGTAAAGTATGTAATTTGTTAACAAAGCAGTTTATTTGAAGGTCATTAATTATAAGGGAACATAATTGCAATTTTAATGTTACTAAGTAACCAAATGCTTACCATAGAATCATTTCAGTTGAGATAGAAAGATAATCCCATACACTCCACCTCCACTGACAACCCTCTGCAGAATACATTTGGAATCTTTTAAAAGCTCTGTTTAATGCTAGTAATCAAAATGTTCTGCTGTTTTAGTGTGTTAGTTACCATAATGTGATAAATTTAATACAGAATTTTCAGTCTTAGAATCTCTTAAGAATGGTTTCAAAATGTCAGCTTAAGGCAGGACTTCTCTTGTGAATTACATGTCATAGAACTGTAAAAATATTTCAAGATAAATTTACCAGAAGGGATTATGTAATGGAATAACAGTTAAATATTTGCAGCATGTGACCAGAGATTAACATTCCCAAAGATGGACAGCCCTTCATCTGCTAATCTGGTTTAGTATGAACTTGCTTTGGATTTTGATAATTCTGTAAGGAGATGTGAAATTCTGCATTTATGGAATCATGTTTTAAAACTTTCATTTCCTAATGCCTCAGTTATTTTCCCTTATCAGGTGAATCACATTGTCGCAGGTTTGATTCCCAGTCAGGGCACATGGCTAGGTTGCAGGCCATGGCCCCCAGCAACCGCACATGGATGTCTCTCTCTCTCTCTCTCTCTCCTTCCCTTCCCTCTCTAAAAATAAATAAATAAAATCTTAAAAAAAGATGAATCACATCTATCCATGCAACACTTTTTATTAAAAAGAATGGGAAGGGACATAGTACAGTGATGAAGAGCACTGACTTTGGAGTTTTATTGTCTATGTTTTAGCCAACCACATTTCATCACCTACAGCTCTGTGGCATTGGGTTATTCACTTAGTCTCTCTTCACCTCATTTTTCTGCTGTGGCAGATAATGCCTCACATTAAATTAATGTCATAATTAAATGTGATTTACATTGGAAATAATCACTCAGAACAGTATCTGGTACCTAAGAAAGAGTGGGCTCAGTGGGAAGAGTGCAATGACCAATAAGTCAGTCCTCTAATGGACCTGAGGATGGAGAGTAGAAATGTGCTTCCTATGAGTGGTTCTGAACTAGCAGATTTTTCCACGAAGTGATTGGGCATCCTATCTAATGGATCCGTACACAATTAGATGATATTTTCTTATCTTTGACACCTGAACAGACTGTGAGATTGTTGTGAGCACAAGATACCTGATTGCTTTCTTTCCAGTAGTTGTTTTCCACTGTGCCTGCTGCTATAAGACTTACTAGAGTGAAGAATATGGGAGGAAAATTATGTGGTGTGCTGGTGAATGTACAACAACTGAATCTGAGAGAAAACGGTGGGTGGGGAGCTGGCATGGAGGAGTTTGATTTGTAGCATTATAAGATGTTAGGAAGAATGTGCATAACAGGCTCCTGTAAACTGGAGTGAGGCTGACACCAGCACTTCCCTGATTATGGGGGATTATTTTTCTTCTGTGTAGAGAAGGACTCACTGTTAGCAGATTTATGGGATCAAAAGACAGAATGTAAAAATAATCACTAGTGTTTCCTCTGTGCCAATGGATAAGGTGCTTTGCAAGCACTAACCCATATAATCCCCCCAAAGCCCTGTAAAATAGGTGTTTTTATCCATTTTAGAAATAAGAGGAATAAGGTTAAGATATATTCTAAGTACAAAAAAAAAAGGAGGAAATAGAAGTGCCCCTTCGATCTATCATAATATGTCTCATGCTGACTCAATCATATGGATGTACCAGCATCCAAGATTAATATGTGTAGAGTTGTCTTCATTACCCAGAAAGAAGAAAAAATAGAATTAGAAGTCAAACTCCTATAGTCATAGTTATTGTGTAGTAGACCTTTGGGATACATGCATTGCTTGAACTACCACCTCTGCTTCATTGTTTTCCTTTGTCTTTTCTTTTATTCTAAAGTCTGCCTTCACACACCTATCTACATGCATTTTCTGCACTTATACTGTAGTGCTCTAGAGCCTGCAGAATTTGAAATAATTTGTATAGACAAATTGACAACATCCGGGCGACAAACTGTTATTTTATAATGGAAGCCTAGTCATAATATATGTGGACAATAAGGAAGAGGCAACATTTAATGCTTAATTGATTACAGGATTCTAAAGACTGAAAGATGACTCTAATGAACAAATCATTTAAATATAAGTCCATCACAGTGAGTTTGATTTGAAGATATCTCCAAATTCCTATTAGTTAAACCTCACTAAATCCAACAGACAGCCTCCATCTCTCTAACTATATGTAAATACATCTTCACTCCATTTTGAAAGTGTAGGAACAAACACATTATTTAGAAAATAATTAATTTCAGTATGAGTTAGCATAGTAATTTAGAGTTCAGACTTTCAAGGAGCATAGGCTTTAGTTTTAGTCCTGAGCTTAATCTATAAACCTCAGTTTTCATCTTTAAAGTGGAAATAATATTAATGATTAACTAATTAACTGCTTACAAAGATTAAGAACAATAATGTCAATGAAGAGCTTAGCACTCTGCTCGGAACAGGTAGTGAGTGGGCCATGCATGAGCGCAGCCATTGGCACTATTAACATTTCCTCTGAAACCTGCTGGCACCACAATTGGTTAGTCTTGGACCACTTGAATTGCTGTTTTAATTATGTGGACATTCTACTAATAAAGACAATTTTCTCCTATATCATAATGAAACCTAAAGTTTTCAATATCCGGAGCATAGAGAGGTATAGCCTCATTTATAATACAATTTTAAATGAGCCAATACATGTAAAGTCATAGGGACATATCTGACAAAAAGTATCTACTTTATAAAAACTAGCCATACCTATTATTGTCATTATTATTGCTATTACTACTTCTACAAGAATAATTGATTTTTTCCATTTAGAAATTCAATCTTAGTTTTTGAAAAATATGAACCTAATAATATATGTGTTTACAAACATATGATATAAGGAGAGAAACCTAAATAAATAAAAGTGATAATTTTGTGAATCGCAAAATTTTTATCTAAGATAGACAGCATATTAGGATGACTTAGAAATCATGTGTATAAATCCAGTATTGTGTTAATGTGATTCTCAGGCTCCTGATGTCATATAGAGCCATGTTGTTGCCAGCCAGGAGTGTCCCTAGTTCCTCTGCTCAGCATGGGATCTCAGCTTTGTTGGCCTGTCAATTTCAACAGGTGTCACCGAGCTACAAGGTGATTAGACCCAGGATGCTAGTTCCCATGTGGTGGCAGAACTCCACACCTGAGTTGTTGTATGGTCAGCACCTTGAAGGCTCCCCTCCTTGTTCACACTTAGCAGGAACCCAGGCACCTTTCTGAAAGCCACATAGCAGCAGAACAAGCTCACTATTTGCCTGACAAATGGGCCTGGTTGGAAGCAACCAGGGGACCATCTGTGAGAATCAAATGTAGTTATAATGGCTGGAATCACAGCCAGGAAAAATTCAACCTGCTTAAAAATTCCAAGCAAAGGGCTGTATCACACCTTTGCTCCACTTAACTGTACATTGACATAATGCATGCACAGAAGTGTGGATAAAATGGTTTTGCTTATGCTTATATCTGTGAACAAATGAAAGATCTCTGTCTACACATAATAAGGACTCTTGCATATACCTTGCGAGGTCCATCTCTGTTTCTGTAGTGTTTTCAGTATACCCCTGCCAATGCTCAGAGCACATTCTGCCAGCGAACAGTGCTGATAACCAGAGAGACAAACTAAAGATGGTGAATTTTCTCTTTCCTTTCATGCTTCCTTTTTTAGCCACCTTTACCCACCATGTGCTTTTCTAAATAAGCCTTGCACAAAATGTTACACCAATAGCAAATATAGATGTGGTAGCTTGGTTGCTTCTCTAGTGTCCCATTTGTTTGTTTTTTTCAGCTCTGAATGCCATATGTACTGCTACTCAGAAAGACTAGGATCAGTCTGAGCTGATTTTCAAGAAGTTTTAAAATTTCCTAGTTTAAAAGAAACACTAAACTATGACTTTTTATGACTACAGTGTGAAGAGATGAAAGAATAAGGCAAATGTATGCCACTCTTGAGAGCTACTCTTATTGGTAATGAGAGTTTATTTCTAAGTTGTATTGGTCATTTTTCTATGTCTCTAAGAACGCATTTGAACCCTGGCTGGTGTGGCTCAGTGGATTGAACACCAGACTGAAAAGCAAAGGGTCGCCGGTTCTATTCCCAGTCAGGGCACATGCCTGGGTTGTGGGCTAGGTCCCCAGTAGGGGGTGCACGAGAGGCAACCATGCATTGATGTTTCTCTCCCTCACTTTCTCCCTCCCTTCCCCCTTTCTAAAAATAAATAAATAAAATCTTTTTTTAAAAGAACTCATTTGAGATATATATCATAAATATATAGGTATTCCTAAAATGCAAATTAATATTTGATAACATTCATGGGCATTATATATGTATCCTCAAATATATTACCTAAATTAACTCTTTTAACTCTAAAATCTCCATGAGATTCAGTGCTATTATAATCTTCATTTTCCAGATGAGTAAACTGACTCACAGAGAAATTAAGATACTCTCCCAATATCATGCAACTGATAAGTAGCTTGGTCAACCTCAGTTACATGGGTTAAGAAAAGGAGTCTAAAACCATGACTTGTCTAAATCATGGTCTCAGCCATCAGTAGTGGGAGTTGAAGAGTCATCAAGGAACATGTATAAAGGATTCATGGACAAAGACAATGGGAGGAGAAGATTGAATGTGGGAGGTAGGGATGGGTAGGGCGGGAAGATGAATGGGGACAACTGTAATTGCACAACAAAAAAGGAAAAAAATACAACCAATAACACTGGGGAAAAAACAACAAAACACTTGATACTTTTACTAGTATTTTGGAAAATTTCAAAGTTGACCCAATGGGAGTAATGAAGGTAATTCTTGATTAGAAAAAAAGCAGCTTAGTGTAGTGGAGAAGCAGGCTAGTACAATAGTTAAGAACATTCCAACAGGGAAGACAAATATTAAAATAAGTTGCATAGTTACTTGTTATCTTTATAAGTGCTACAAGAAAAGCACACAGGATACTATAAGAGCCTATTAAAAGAAAACTTATTTTATCTTCCTTATTTCTGCAGGAAAGGATTCTAAAGAAGAATTGACACCTGAGCAATTAGTAAGACTTTGCACAGGAAAGGAGGTGTGGGGTGAATCTTTCAGGCCAAGGGGGAAGCATCTCATTTTCTAGAAATGAAGAAAACCATGGTGACTAGAACATGGAGAGGAAGAAGGAGATATAGCCTAGGAAGAGGTGATGAGGGCCATGACTGGGGTGGGTGCCATGCCAAAGAGGGAGAGGATGGATGTAAGAGACATCATGGAGTTGGCATTGATGGACCTTAGTAACAGTGTTGATGTATGAAGTGAAAAATGTTGATCTGAAGCAGATGTGCTATGGTTTTTGCTTTTGGATGACTAGGAAACCAAATAAGGAATTTTTTTTTTAGCTGTGATATAGAAGTTAGGAGGAGGAGCAGTTCCAAGAGCTCTTCCAGAACTCTATGTGTGGGTGGGCATGTGTGTAGGTGTGTGAGGATATTAATTTCTTTAATTCTGAAATTAGAAAACTGAACTCATTTCCTCTTTCTCGCAAAAGAGCACAGAACAAAATCCTATTATTGAAATCAACAGATAATGGAGGGGGGGTGGTGGCTCGGGTTTCTAAATAGCAGGAAAATTGAATGTCTGTCTAAACTCAAAACAGTGTTCTCTTTTCTCCTTACCCTCTGTTGCATAGTAATCCTTTATACCCAGTGCAGCCCGATAAATTTAAGATGTCAGTTTGCATGTTTTCTTTAGAGCAAGTGCCACCATGGCTAGATTCAGTCAGATGAGAAATCGAAGGGATCTCAACTGCCTGCTACTCCTAAAGAGCTGTGAAAGGCTAAATTATCCTTCTGGGGTTCCTATTTACAGCTCCAGCAGCTTAACTAGGCACTTCTTCATGTATTCAGGGGCAGTTGAAAACAGTGGATAAAGCACAGGCTTCAGATACAACATTTCTCTTTAAATACCATGCGTACCACATTCTGACTAGTTGTGGTTACTTCAGCAAGTTATTCTCTGAGCATCGTATTCTTCATCTATAGAGAATTTTGATGATAATCAAACTCATTAAATTATGCAAGTTATTTGTATACACAGTAAAGCCTTGGTCTAGAAAGAGTAAGCACTAGATAAATGGTAACATTTTATTTAACCTAGGAGGTCAGCAGGTCATGCTCTTGCTTCAATAGAGAGCAGTAAACTTCTTATATAAAATATATTTGAACTGCATGAATCCTAAGTGAAAATATTCTAGGTAATAAATAATTTAAAACAAATCTTCCCCTCATCTAATAGAGAAACAGTTTTATTTGAAAATACCCAATCAACTAAGAACAGGAACTGGCATTGATTATATAAGTTCTCTGGTCTGTGTCTCCTTTTCCTTTTTTCATGTTTTTGTGTTTGTTTGAATCTTTTTTAAAATACATTTTATTGACTATGCTATTACAATTGTCCCATTTTTATTCTCCCCTTTCTTCCTCTCCACCTGGCAGCCCCCCTACAATGGCACTACCCCCCCCCCCCCCAGTTCATGTCCATGGGTTGTACATATAAGTTCTTTGGCTTCTACATTTCCTATACTACTCTTAACCTCCCCTGTCTATTTTTGTACCTACCAATTATCCTTCCTATTCCTTGTATCTTTTCCTCCATTCTCCACCTTCCCTGTCCCCACTGATAACCCTCCATGTGATCTCCATTTCCATGATTCTGTTCCTGTTCTAGTTGTATGCTTACTTTGATTTTTTTTTAAATTTTTTGGTTGCATTGTTGATAGTTGTGAGTTTCTTGTCATTTTACTGTTCATATTTTTGGTCATCTTTTTGTTAGATAAGTTCCTTTAACATTTTGTGTAATAAAGGGCTTGGTGATGATGAACTCCTTTAATTTGACTTTATCTAGGAAGCACTTTATCTGCCCTCTCATTCTAAATGATAGCTTTGCTGGATAGAGTAATCTTGGGTGTAGATCTTTGCCTTTCATGACTTTGAATACTTCTTTCCAGCTCCTTCTTGCCTGCAAGTTTTCTTTTGAGAAATCGGCTGATAGTCTTATGGGAACCCTTTTGTACATAACTCTCTCCTTTCCTCTTGCTGATTGTCAGATTATCTCCTTATCTTCAAATGTGGATAATGTAATTATGATGTGCCTTGATATGTGCTCCCTTGGCTCCAACTTCTTTTCGACTCTCTAGGCTTCCTGGAATTCCTGGAAGTCTATTTCCTTTGCCAGATTGGGGAAGTTCTCCTTCATTATTTGTTCAAATAAGTTTTCAATATTTTGGCCTTCCTCTTCTCCTTCTGGCACCCCTATGATTTGGATGTTAGGACATTTAAAGTTGTCTTGGAAGTTCCTAGGCCTCTCCTCATTTTTTTGAATTCTTGTTTCTTCATTCTGTTCTGGTTGAATATTTATTTCTTCCTTCTTTTCCAAATTGTTGATTTGAGTCCTCGTTTCCTTCCCTTTACTGTTGGTTCCATTTATATTTTTCTTTATTCACTTTGCATAACCTTGTCTTTTTCCTCTATTTCATGATCATACTCAACCACTTCTGTGAGCATCCTAATTATCAGTGTTTTGAACTCTGCATCTGATAAGTTGGCTATCTCTTCATGCTTAGTTCTTTTTCTGGAGATTTGATCTATTCTTTCATTTGGGCCATACTTTTTTTGTCTCTGCACACCTGTTACATTGTAAGGGGAAGAGCCACAGGTATTCACCAGAATGGAGCAACCCAAGTAGCTGGGTTGTGGTGCTGTATGTGAGGGAGGAGTCAGAGAAGGAACAATGCTGCTTGCTCAGCTCTTTGCCATCTTTTAGTCACTTCCCCCACTACCCACAAGCTGGTTCCAAAGTGGATGGGTTTGTTTATATTCTAGGATGCTGTGGGTCTCTCCAACAAACTCTCCTGCGAGGCTGGGAGTTTCTCCCACTACCACAACCCCCACAGGTTTTTACAACCAGAGGTTTTGAGGCTTTATTTCCCATTCTGGAACCCTGGGTTGCATGCTCTGTCTTGTGCCCCCGTTGTTCCACCTGGTTTATCTACACGCAAACGTGGGACCTCGAGGTCTGTCAGTCTCCTTGCCTACCCTGTCTGCTGTACATTGCCTTGCTGTGTGTCCTCTCTGCCTTGGCTTTCCATCTCTGCCCCTCCTACCAGTCTGAATGAATGTTTTTTTCTTTAACTGCTTGGTTGTCAGACTTCTATACAGTTCAATTTTCTTGCAGTTTTGGTTTATTTATTTTTTTAATTTGTTGTTGTCCTTTTGGCTGTGCAAGAATGCAAAGTACATTTGCCTATGCCTCCATCTTGGCTAGAATTCTCTGTCTTTTATACAAAAAGCAAATTAAACTAGACCAATATCGTCCAATAGAAATATAATGTGAGAGAAATATAATGTGGGCCACATGTATAATTTTAAATTTCCAAATGGCAAAATTATAAAAATAAAAAGGAGCAGGTGAATTTTTAATATTATATTTTACTTAGTTTAATAGATCTAAAATATTACCATTTCAATATGTAATCAATATAAAAAGTGTTGTACTTTCTAGTTTTTGTTATTAAGGCTTTAAAATCACATATGTGTTTTACAGTTTCAGCATATCTTCATTCAGAGCAGCCATGTGTCAAGTGGCTACCATACTGGAGAGCCTGAGGCTAGATAATCTCTAAAAATCTTTCCATGCCTAACATTCTATGGTATTAACTACATATTAAGCCATTTTCTTTTCTATTTTTATTGAATGTTATTTTTTATGAGCACATGGGTTTAGCAATAGCGAGAGAGGAATTTCTGATATAGCTGAGTTAAAAATGAGAAAAAGACATTTACAGTGCTTAACAGCTGCTGAGTGGAAATATGATCATATCTATCCAGAAATCCATTCTGAGGCTAAGTGACAAATATCCTTCTGTTATTCTTTTTGAAACTGAGTACATTATCAAATGATTATATTTAAATTAATAGTGCCAAATTCTACTAATACATATTTATCAATAATTTAAATTATTAGACGCCACAGAATTATAAACTTTATTATTTCTGTCAAGTATATATTATTTGCTAGAAGCATATTCCTGTTACTCTTTCATGTGATAAACTTCTGTTCAGTTTTAGTGACACATACTATCAATCACAAAGTAATAAAACAAACATATAACCAAGCCAACTCTGTTTCTGGTTCCTGTGAGGTTAAAACAGAAACCATTTGGTCATTTCATCAAGTAATTCTGAGCATGGAATTTTTTCAGTTTCTTTCTTTATGAATAGACTTTATTTTTAGAAGTTTTAGGCTTACAGAAAATTTGAGGAAATAGTAAAAAAGTTCCCTGTTACCCTCAAAGATGTACATAAATGATTTTCCCAATTATTAACATCTTTAATAATATATTAATTGTATATTAATGAGGTACATTTGTTCAAATTAATGAAAAATATTGTACATCATCATTAAATAAAGTAAGTAGTTTATTAATATTGCTTTAGTTTTCACTTAATGTTCTTTTCCTATTCTGGGATCCCATCCAGGGTACCACATCACATTTAGTCATCATGTCTTGTTAGCTCCTTATGACTGTAATTGTTTCTCATACCTTCCTTGACTTTGATGACCTTGAGAGTTTCCCTCATCAGATATGCCATAGAACATTCCCAAATTGAGATTCATCTGATTTTTTCTCGTGATTAAATTAGGGTAATAGATTTCTGAATGCTGGATCACAGAGGTCAAGTGACATTTTAATTACATTATATCAAGGGTGCATACTATCAACAAGATTTATAATTGTTAATATTGACCTTGACTACCTACTGAAGGAGGGTTTCTCAGGTTTCCCCAATGTGAAGTTACTCTCCCCTCCTGTTTCCATACTTTACTCTTTGAAAGGATGTCACTATACATACACTCACTTTAAGAGTAGAGAGTTTTGCTCCCTCCTCTTTAGGATAGACAAATGCTTACATAGTTTATTCTTCTACAGTGAAAATTTGTCTCTTTTTCCCATTTACTAATTTATTCAAGTATTCACTTATATCAGTATAACTTATAAATATTTATTTTATACTCTAAATTATAATCTAATAATACTTTACTTTGTTGCTCAAAGTGTCCAGCTTTTCCTACTGGAAGTTCTTTAAGTTTGTTCTTATGCCCCTTTGAAATACCCCATTAATGTGTTTTATTGTTGTTTTGTGAAAGCTTCCTTACTTTCTGGTACTACAAGATACTCCAGGCACATCTTATATATTTCCAGTACCTAGAATCAACCATGTCCCCAAGCAGCCCTGGTTACTTTTATTGGAGAATGGTAATAGAAACCAAGATCTGAATGCTAGTTGTGCCTATTACTATTGGGCCCTTTCAGCTGACAGAGCAAAGAAATGTATGCTTTATATATTTGGCTGCTTTATCCTGAACATGATTTAGATTGCTGACAGATCTAAAAGTCAAAAATAAACAACAAGACAATAACAGTAGGAGACTTCAATATTCCACTTTTAATAATGGATAGGACATCCAGATAGAAAATCAATACAGAAACAGAAGACTTAACATGAGAGACTAAAAGACCCAAATAGACATATACAGAACATTCCCCCAAATGGCAGTACAATTCATATTCTCCTCAAGGGCATATAAAACATTCTTCAACATATATCACATGTTGGTTTCAGAATAAGTCTTAACAAATTAATAAGATTGAAATTATACCATATATTTTATTATAATTGTATTGAATCTGCAGATCAATTTGGGAAAAGTTAACATCTCAACATTACTCTTCCAAATTATGAACACAGAACATCTCTTCACTTATCTGATTTCTTTCATCATAATTTTATAGATTTTCACATTCAGATGCTCTGCATATTTTATTAGAAATATTTCCAAAGCATTTCACTTTCTTATCCAATTTAAGTGGTATTTTAGTTTTACTTTAAAACCTGAAGAGCTCATTGCAGAAAGAAAGAAAGAAAGAAAGAAAGAAAGAAAGAAAGAAAGAAAGAAAGAAAGAGAAAGAAAGAAAGAAAGAAAGAAAGAAAGAAAGAAAGAAAGAAAGAAAGAAAGAAAGAAAGAAAGAAAGAAAGAAAGAAAAAGGAAGAAAGAAACTTTGGTATATCCCTATGTATCTTGTGACCTAGCTCTAATTTCTTGTTTATTCCAGGAGTCTTTTTTTTTTGGTCAATTCTTTAGGATTTTTTTTACAAAAGTAATCATTATTATCTGTGTATGATTAATAGAGTTCACATTTTATGACTAGATTTCTTGAATTCATTTTTAAAATTCTGATATTGGCAACAACAGCCATAATTCTTCTTCATTCTCAAATACTTACATGCTTTATATTTTTTCTGTTTGCAACTAGCTTTGATGTAAAAACATGTAGAAAATGTTTTTCTAGCTATGTTAATAGATATTCTTTCGCTATAACGACTGATTTAAAATTCTGGAAAATTATTTTCATGTTCAAATCAATTAGTATATAAAGAAGGAAGATGAATATTGATTAGCTTATATAGTAGAAAAAGATGTAGGGTTAAGTTTTCCTTTTTCCCCCTCTAAATGTAATAGGTACAAAATGAATACCATTTCTGCCTCAAGAATATAAAATGTTTTTTAGATAAAAGCTGTTTTTATTGTTGTTCAATTACAGTTGCCCCCATATTTCTCCCATTACTCTCCCCTGCCCTACCCACTTCCATTTTATCTTCTCCCTGATTGTCTTCGTCCATGGATCCTTTATACATGTTCCTTGACTTGACTCTTCCTGTTCTTTCCTCAGTTGTCTCCCTCCCGCCTCCCTCTGGCCACTGTCAGTTTGTTCTTTATTTCCATTTTTCTGGTTCTATTTTTCTCATTTGTTTGTGTTGTCGATTAGGTTCCACTTGTAGGTGAGATCATATGGGATGGTATGGGAGAATATAAATTCTTCACTATAGTTATCATAACTATCATGGTTAGCATTTATTGAGCATTTGCTATATGCCATCATTTCGATTAACCTGGATAACAATCCTGTGATGGATATTATGTTTTTGCCCTTTCACAGATAAGTAAATATTGAGGCTTAGAAAGGTTAAATATTTTATCTAGGTTCATGCAGCTATTAAGTGAAGGGGTCAAGATTTGAATAGAGGCCTTTTGATTCATCATATAATAGAGTATTTGATTAAGAGTCAGAGAAGCCAGTAAAATACCATGAAATTAAAATAAGATATCCTTTTTCAACATAAGGAGTATAACAAAATTATGCCATTGTCTCATTTGGGGAACTAAATGATAGAAGTTCTGTTTTGAAGTGTCTTAACAGTGAAAATAAACATTGTATCATCATGTGTAGTGTGGAAACAGCCCTGCCTACCAGCTGAGGATTCATAATTGGCAAGCAGTGTATAAAATTGGAACAATATAGTAGGGCTAAATTATACAGGACTTGGAAGAACAAATAGAGCTTAATCTTGATGAATTAGAAAACAAAATACCTTTAAAGATTATCAAAAAAAGATGGTACACTATTCTGAAAGTCCTAGGTCCCTGAGACAAGATAAGATCCAGTATTAGAATCAGCAAGGAAAAGAGAGTTTGCTTATATATGACACCCAGCAATTTCATTTTGTAAACATTTATGATAAGTACCATGCTAGAAGCATACTGAATAAAGATAGCTTAGAAACCATCCCAGTTGTTAAGCAGTTTATTGTCCTAAAGTTAAGTAGGAAAATGTCAAATTAAAGGGAAAAAATGTGCCTTACAATGTTGGAGAAGCATGTTTCAGAGGAAGTGCAAAAGAATATACAATTAACCCCAAAAGGATAGTTAGACTGAGGATAGTGAGGATAACCACCCCCAAAGGCTTGACCCCTGAATTGTGTTTTTTTAGGACATGGTAAAAAGGTTAAAGAGGAATGGGGGTAATTAGATGATTATCAGATTTACAGCAAAGGCTGGAACCATGGAGGATCCTAAGGACCAACATTTATTGTGTGCTCACTATGTGCCAGGCACTCAGCAAGGGTTATTTCTTTTATTTCTTAAAAAAAGCCCTTAGAGATTAGTAGTCTTATTGTGTTCATTTTACAAATGAAAGAATTGAGACACAGTGAGGCTAAATAATGTGATCAAGGTCATCCAGGGAATAAATGGATAAACCCAAACTTCTTTTAGCTAAGCTGTCTGATGCTCAAGCCTTACCATTGCATTGTGCCACCTCCACATAAAATGGAGGGAAGCTTAACAGAATGCTAGAACCAAGGAAGCAGTCTAGAATAAGTGTTCAAACAGGAGTGAATGTCACAGGTAGAGTTCAAATCACAAAGATCCACTAGGACATAGGAGAATTAATTTAGAAAGCAGAAAATAAGGCAAGGTGTCAACCAGGAAAATACAGGCAGGAAGCTCTTTTCTATCCCAGGCATAAATAATCAGAGAAGCTTCTCAGACAATGTCCCTGTCTAGCTAAACCTGGCCACCTTAGTGATAATGCCTCATCTTGCTATATCAGAGACATCCTAATGAAGTTTCACAATAAAAATTTGATTCACCAACTTTTGAATATCATGTATTAAATAATATTAAGAAATTATTCTTAATGAATTATGAAGTATGATTATATTATAAAGTATATATTTTAAATGTCAGTTAGAAAGAAATATTAATGTGTTTATAGGTATAATGCTTTGATTCCAAGGACTTACATTAAAATAAGAGAGACAGACAGAGAGAGGGAGAGAATTAGTTTAGGTGAAATAAGATGATTGACAAATATGTGGAAGAGTATTTAAACCAATGATGGAGAAATGGGGGTTCATCATATTATCCTGTCTTTTTGTATATATGTTTGAAACTTTCTGTAGTAAAATGTTGAAAAATGGTTTCAAGATAACTTAATATCAAATAACAGTTTCCAATTCAGCAAGGTAATTAGAAATGAGGTCTTATTTAATTTAGATTAATGTAAAACTTATTTTTGATCAAGACTAGAAAATAGATACAATTAATTCTGTGGTATTTGAATATCTTCAAGGTCAAATTATACAGAATTTTTACATGTAAAACTGAAGACAAAAAGGAAAATTTTGAAAAGTGTTATTTCCTTCAAATATTTTGTTTCTAGTCCCAGTGGGAAACCAAAATAAAGGGAACATACTCTTTCAAATCACTAATTCAAGGAAGTTTCTCTTCACACTTATCTCTTAAAATGAATTTGTTTAGTCTTAACACTATTCCTAAGTTTTATTAGTTCTTTCCTTTGGACCACGGCTGGCTGGTATTAAGTACTTATCTACTTAGAGCTTTCCATTTGGATCTCATTAGAGAGGAAGATCAATCAATCAGCTGCTTCTACATTTTGAAGTGTTTTCTTCATTTCTGTTGACTTCCCCCAAAACCAGGGCTCACTGTCACTGGCTTTTCCTCTAGACAGGACTCTGGGTTGTTGAGTACCTGCAAAGAAGAGACATAGTTGAGAGAAATGTAATATGATTATGAGATGAGAAAATGAGATAAATAAAGTGTATACATCTTTTTAAAACAGAATCATGCAGGAGATCATTTGGGAGCCAAGTCAGTGGGCACCAGTTCTCATCTGTCCTATACAGGAAGTTAGGCTGGGGTATCCATTGGCCATGATGGGTCTTGGGTCAGCTGGATATTATTAAACCCTTATGGTTTACCCAGGAATCACGTCCTCTGGGCTTTGTAAGAATGCCTTGCTCTTGAATGCCTCAGGCAGCCTACTCTGCATGCATAGAAACTAATAAAAAAGCCAGGATTGGGGAAGGCTCCTGGGGACTCTTATCCTAGAGCTTTCCTAGAGCAGTCCTTTGTCACTGGCATCACTATTGACATGTTCTATGGCATTAGTATGTGAGGTACCATCTCTGGTATTGGGGAGAATATAGAGAAATATCCAAGCTTGCCATTTCCTTGGAGATAATGGACTAGAACAGAAAGAACCTTAGAAATTAAAAATGCAGGATATTTTCTTTAATTGTCCATGCAACTTCTATTGTCAAACATCCATTTGAGGAGGCAGTTTGGCAGTTTCTTGTGAAACTAAATATTCTCTTACCATGTGATCTGGCAATTATGCTCCTATTTACCCAAAGCAGTTGAAAACTTAGGTGCACACAAAAACATGCATTTGGATGTTTATAGCAGTTTTACTCATGATTGGTAGAAATTACAAGCAATCAAGATGTTCTTCAGTGAGTGAATGAACAGGTAAATTGTGCATAGGCATACCAGATACTGAAATATTATGCAGCACTAAAAAGAAATGAAAATCACCCTGATTGTTGTAGCTCAGTGGGTTGGGCATCATCCTGCAAACTGAAAGATCACTGGTTTGAATCCTGCTCAGGGCACATGCCTGGGTTGTGGGCCAGGTCCCTGGCTAGGGGACATGACAGAGGCAACTGATCAATGTTTCTCTTGAACACTGATGTTTCTCTCCCTCCTTTCCCCTTTTTCTAAAAATAAATAGATAGAATTTTTAAATACAATGAAATATTGAACCAGAATGACATGGAGGAATGAACCTTAAATGCATATAATTAAGTGAAAGAAGCCAACCTGCAAAGGCTATGTACCATGTAATTCCAATTATATGGCATTCTAGAAAAGGCAAACTTACAAAGATCATAAAAAATATCTGCTAGATTAGTGTTGAGAGAGGAATGAGTGGTAAAGAGGCAAAAACAGGGAATTTGGAACCCATAGGCTTGGGTATATACTCGGGCTTTGCCACTTCTTGACCATGTAACCTGTGTAAGTCACTTAACCACTCTGTGATACATTCAATTTTTTTATCTGTAAGGTCAAATAATAATTATGCTATCAGGTAATAATACAAGTAAGTTGTCTGGTACAGAGACAAGCATTGTTAGTCAACGTGCGCTAGTGAACTTACTTCTCAATTGGTATAAAGATGTATGATTATTCTGGAATAGGTAGGACTTCCGTTGTCCTAAAATCCAGAGGTTTTCAAATTTTTGTGCCTTTTAAGTGTTTCCAAGATAATTATTTTTGAGGTTCTAGAAAATGCCTCTGATAGAGTTGTTTTGGGTCAAGAATAAACTGCTGAGACTGAAGCCCGCGTACGACCAGCACTGCCACTGCTTCACCAAATAGACCAATAATGATTCCTTCCCAGAAGCACAGCATGGTGTGGGGATTGAATGAGCGGGGGCTGTGAAAAGCATAGAGATGTGCACTTTTCCACCATAGGGGCTTAATAATTGTTACTTCCTTCCCTTCACTTGAATTCCCTACTCTTGGGCGTCACCAGCAGAAGCTGTAAATGAAAGGGAAGATTTTGTAACTTTTAAGATTTCACCAGCCTATTGCTCAGTGATTGCTAAATAACTACTTATAGAAAAGGTGACCTTGTCATAAATAAAGGTTTGCTGCACATAATGCCTGGCACGTCTCCCTGTCTGTTTGTAATCATTGCCTTTAAACCTCAGTTTCATTTTTTCTTGCCCTGCCTTTTTTCCCTCTGACCCTTCATTAACATTATTCACTTGGAGGTAGTTAATGTAAATCAAATTGCTGTCACTTGGCTTTCCACCAAGCTGTGGTGCAAATTTATTTGTCAAACTACGGTCCTGGATTTATAAATTCAGACCTAAGTAAACAAGAGATGCATGTGTAACCTCCTGTTGTAATCACGATACAGAAGAGAACTTACCTAGCATGTTTGTCAGATTTACATTCATTTCACCAGTCTGCCAACAGCCACCTTGTTCTCCAACCTCCAGTACCATTTCAATATTTTCTTGAAACAGCTTTGAATTTTTTTATATTTGCCTAACTAGTCAATATAAGCTTCATTACCATTGGCAATTAACAGCAATTTCTTCCAGCATGTATAGCCAAATCAGTGTGTGTGGTTGATCATCTAGAACTAATTAGAAGTATCTGCTGCTTATAGGGCTACAATCTGCCACTTCTGGTTAGTGATTAATTGAGCAAAATTGTTGTTAAGTTTCTGATATGATGCAATGTGATTTAATTTGCCTCAAATCTCTTTCAGACAGGCTGTTTGATTCACTACTAATTTGGATCCTGGCAAAATGGCTCAAGTCCTAACCTGAGGCTTTATAATCATATTCCTTTCACTGTCACTGAATCCTGTGTGCCCGCTCAGACTGTGAGAGCCCACAAAATAAAAGGGATAATGTCCTCAAAGAGGTCACCACTGAGGGTAATTTTGGGAAAGACCTGGGTTCTGCTATTTCCAATCAACCCAAGCACATCGAACAGTGGAGAGGGGAGACTGGGAGATAAAGTGTGATATAGCAAGTATTTGAAAATTGAGATTGAGATAAAGATTCAACATATTCAGGTTATTAAAATATCATCCGTCCACCATTCTCCCTTCCCCCATAGAATCTTCTGCCACTAAAAAAAAAAAAAATATAATTGTGAGACCTGTTGTATACCCAGATTCTGTGCCAAATAGTGGCAGGTTGGACAATTATTGTTCTCAGAGTTTTGTACATTTGCTTACGTGCCAAATTCCAATGGGGAAGGTGAGAGAGTTCCTCACCATTGTTCCTGAAATCCTTGGATCTGATGTCACAGACCATGCAGGCACAAATATGGCGTTTATATAAAAGTAGGGATTAAAGGGTGGCAATGACATTGGAAGGAAAGCTTAGGAAACTTCTTACAGCATTGTTTGCACAGCAAGCTTTCCATTTTTGTATTTGTCTTTTCAAGGCTTAAAAGCAGGATATCAGATATGATATCCGATGTGATGTTTATTGCAACTTTATTCACAATAGAAAAGATATGGAAACAACCTAAGTGCCTGTTAGCAGATGAATGGATAAAAAAGGTACCTACACACACACACACACACACACACACACATACACACACACATGAATATTATCAGCCACAAGAAAGAAAATCTTGCCATTTGTGACAACATAGATAGACCTTAAAAGCATTAAGCTAAGTGAGGTAAGTCAGACAGAAAAAGACAAATACTTTACAACTTCATATATATGTAGAATCTAAAAAAAGCTGAACTTGTTAAAAAAAAGTAGAATGGTGGGTACTAGGGGCTAGAAAGTGAGGGAAATGGGGATGTGCTGATGAAAGGGCACAAACGTTCAGCTAGGAGGTGAATACGCACAGCATTGTGATTATAGTTAACAATGCTGTATTATATACTTCAACGTTGCTAAGAAACTAGATCTTAAATGTTTTCAGCACAAAAATGAAATGATAATCACAGGATTTGATGGCAGTGCCATCTAATGCTAGGATGCTAATAATCATATTATAATATATGAATGTGTCAAACAACAACTGTACACCTTAAACTTATACAATGTTATATACCAGTTATATCTCAATTTTTTAAAAATGAGGCAAAAAATACAGGTTGATGATATATGCGATAGGCCTAGAGCCCCTCCAACCCTACTCCCAAATGCTCCTTTCGCATGGAGGGAAGCTGGCCAACTTCCTCATCACCTTTCCTCGGCTTCATCTATTCTAATAGGGAGAAGGGGTTTTGTTTGTTTGTCTTGTTTGTTTGTTTGTCTTTTTTGTTTATTTGTTTGTTTTATGACAGAGCTTCCAAGGTCTCTGTGGAGGCAGTTCTCAAAGTTCAGTGTTCATCAAAATTCCCAGTTGGACTTGTTAAAAATACATTCCTCACACCCCCAGATTCTCACTTAGAAAGACTGACATAAAGATAAAAATGCACCTTTTCCATAGACTCCTGAGGAGATGCTAAGATAGGTATTCAGCAGGGATCACACTTTCAAAGACTTTTTCTATATGACATTTTCCACCCCCATCCAGGAGCATCTTCACATAAAGGGGACAATAGGTACATGGGGAGTCACTAAGAGAGAATAGTAGACACTCATTTCAAAGTATGAATTTCCCCTTGATTAACTAGAAAACTGGAGAAGTTGGTATTATGGAAAGAATACTGGGTGAGAAGTTAAAATCCTTGATTCCACATTAGACCCTATTTCCTAGCTTTGTTTTCTCTGGCCATTAAATTTTCTAGCTCCCTTAGCTTCCCGTTCTGGGAAATAAGGATTTTAATATTACTTCTGCTATCTCACCATCTTCTTATGAGAATCAAATGAGATAATAGTTAAAGAAGTGCTTATAAAGTATTATGCAAATGTAAATAATTGTCATTATACCTTGTCCAGAATAGAAATGATCGGAGATTGAGCTCCATGATTGCCTGGATCTTCCGCAGTTCTAATTCCTATTATTAGGGAAGGGGTTACACAAATGTCATTCAGTGCCACACTTCACAGCTACTTAAGAGTCTATAAATATCTCTGGCACAGCCTAACTTTCCTTTTATTTCACCATAGCTGAACCTGTTAATCAGAGATGGTAATGGGGATGGTTTTGATGATATTCTTTTACTGAGACAGTCATTTGCTTGCTGGACCACTTCACTTTTTTAAAATGTGTTTGCATTTATAACAGATGTGTGCTTCTGTTAGTACTTGTCTCAATTTCTCTGTCTTGATTTTCCTCACAGCTGGATCTATTTTCATCATGAAATCATCTCTTAACCCTCCCACCCAGACACACCACCAAAAGTTTGAGTCACTGTTCCCTCCCATGTATTTATGGGTGTATTATTGGAACAGTGTCTCACCAGAGCTCAATTCTTCAAGGATGTAAGTTATGTCTCGATCATGGCCTATTCCCTGCATATATGCATGGCTTGTTGTAGGCACTTGATGAACAGTGAACACATGGATGTAAAGAGTAAATGAATGAAAGAGCACCATCTATAGGTTCAAGTACATCTAGTTCTTGAGACATTTCCTGGCAGACAAGTATCAGTGAATGCTAAAATTGGTGTGTTAAAGCAATGAGAAATAGGATATTTTCATATTTTGAAATATCTATCTACAATGTATTTAACTATTACAAAGGGAAAAAATAGTAAACTGATATTTCGGAGACCTGACAAAAATCTCTTAACCCAGTGATCAAAATGAACATCAGTAGTAATGAGACATATCAATATCATGTATCTCAATATGATTCTCTGAGAGGACTCAAAATAACTTTTGTAGTATTCTCACCAAAAATGCATAATTTAAATTTAATCAGGAAGAAACAGGCAAGCCCAAATTGGGCAATATTCTACAAAGTAACTGGCCAGTGTTCTTCAAAAGTGACAAAGTCATCGATAGCAAACATGTATAAAGGATCCATGGACATGGACAATAGGGTGAGGATTCACTAAGGTAGTGGATGTGGGGGGTGGGGCAGGGAGAGCAGTAGGGGGAAAATTGGAGCAATTGTAATTGAACAACAATAAAAAAAACAAAGGAAGACTGAAAATCTGTTCTAAATTAAAGGAAACTTGAGGTGACATGACAACCAAATACTGTATATGGTTCCAAATTGTATCCTTGTCTGGAGAAAGAACTTTAGCGGGGAAATTAGCAAACTCTGAAAAAACTCAATAGACTAATCAGTTTACAAGTGGGGTCAATTTCCTGGTCTTGAAAATGTACTTGGTCATGTAATGTTAGCATTCAGAGTATCTGGGTGAAGGCTACTTGAGAATTAGTTGTACTATCAGTGAGATTTTTATAAGTCTGAACCTAGCACCATATGCCAAGAAGGGGACTAGTTCTACTTCTCAGATGGTTACATAAATTAAACATGGGGGCATATATTCCAGGAGCTTTAGTCTAGTAAAGGATATAAAATGACAGTGTAAAAAAGTGCTAAATGCTATGATAAGAGATATTTAACTTTAATTCCTATGCATATGTTAGAAATAGAAATATCCCTTATAATGGGAATATAAAAAATACAGTCTGAATAAGGCAGCACTTTAGTTGCTCCTTAAATAATGTCTAGAATCAAAATGTGTAATGATAGGGGAGAAGAAAGTCAAGGTGTAAGAATGGCATTTCTTTCAATAAAGATCCCAGAGCAAATAATTGCAGTGAGAGTTTCCTGGAACATGGGGATTTGTAGGAGGTGAGTTGAACGTGGGTATTGAGACTTTATTGAAGAGGTTCTTGAATGTGATGACAAAATGCCATAATTTCATTCAATCGTCATTAAGGAGCCATGGATAGATTTGGGACAAGATGATGTCAAGATTAGTAAGAAAGATATAAAAGGACTGGGTTAGATGGAGTAAAATGAGGATTATGGCATGAACTGTTGGCTACTTTATGTTATTTAAACACTCAGCATTCAAAAAAAAAGGAAAAGTGGTCTGCAGCTATGAATATTACTCTCTTCACTGTGAAAGAGTCATTCATGTTTAAATTGTCCAATCAATAAAGAATTGTGAATTCAGAGATCTTCACATTCATAGAGGCAGATGGTGGGATTAAAAAGAGTTCTCTTATGAGCAGCTATATGACTAATACATTTGCCACCCAGCTGTTCCACATAATAGATAGGGAAGTTTTAAATAAAGGTTTGGAAGTGGATGGGTGTTTTATTGTTATGCAAATTTGGATAAGTCAAGTGCCATTTCTTTTGGTGTCAAGTGCCATTTAAGAGCCTGAAGACACATTTCACTGAGGTTCTGACCATTGATTTCTCTTTAACGTTTCTTAAATATCTACTGATTGCAGAAGTATTGAACCATAATAGTTAGGTGACCAGCTCTGCAATACATAATTAACATTTTCATATTCTAGTCTGTCACAATTAATCTTTTTATATTCTATTCTGTCAGATTTGTATAATTATGCAAAAGTACAAATAATTAAACTGTAAAAATATAGAAACATGCATTTAAATATTTCAAAATGCCCAAGGATTTTAAATAGCAGTAGTAGTTTACAATCTTTTGCTTCAAAATTACTCTGAATAACCGAATTTTTAAAAATTTATTTTTGCCAGATAAAACTTCCCAATTTTTTATATTCAAGTTTGTGTATTCTCTCTCTCTCTCTCTCTCTCTCTCTTTCTCTCTCTCTCACACACACACACACACACACATATACATATATATGTCTCAAAAACATTGTAAGTATGATTTCTACTATTTTTGTCACTGTAACATTTTTAACATTGACAACAAAATCTGTGTCTGGACATAAAAACATCACTTTATGAGCATTCACTGTTCTCTCTGAAGACATGACATATTTTCACAACTTGAACTTCAACTTGCATGTTTACATCCAGTCACAACACCTGGGATTCAGATTCTCTCTATTCCTCTAGAGGCCTTCCTTTTTGAAATTCTAGGTCCCATAATCAATTTATTTATATTGCTTAATGGTCCAAAATTTAGTTTGATCTATCCAGTGCATTTCTATCTTAGATATAGAGACTGACTTGGGGAAAACTGTTCAGATACATGCAAAAAATGAAACTAGACCACCTTCTTATGTGATATACAAGAATAAACTTAAAATGGACTAAGGACTTAATTGCAAGACCTGAGACTATCAAACTCCTAAAAGAAAAGATAGGCATTAAACTCTCTGACATTACTTTTAGTATGTAGATATAGATATAGATATAGATGATATATGTAGATAGATATAGATATAAACACAGATGTCTTCAAGCAAGGGGAACAAAAGAAAAAATAATTGAAACTATGTTAAACTAAAAAGCTTTTGCACAGCAAAGGAAACCATTAACAAAATGAAAAGACTAGCTACCAATTAGGAGAAGATATTTACCAATGATACATCTGATAAAGGGTTAATATCCAAAATATATAAAGAATTCATATAACTTAACACACACAAAGCAAACAAACAATCCAATTAAAAAGGGACAGAGAAACTGAATAGACGTTTCTCCAAAGAGGATATCCATATGGCCAATAGACATGTGAAAAGATGCTCAACATCACTAATTCTCAGGGAAATGCAAGTGAAAACCACAGTGAGATATCACCTGGCACCTGTCAGAATGGCTACCATCAGTAAGTCAACAAACAACAAGTGCCGGTGAAGATGTGGAGGGCAAAAAAACCCTGTGCACTGTTGGTGGGATTGCAAGTTGGTGTGGCCACTGTAGAAAGCAGTATGGAGGTTCCTCAAAAAATTAAAAATAGAACTACCTTATGGCTTAGCAATTCCACTCCTGGGTATTTATCCAAAGAAATGCAAAAATACTACTTCAGAAAATATATAAGTATCCCTATGTTCATGGCAGCATTATTTACAATAGCCAAGATATGAAAGCAACCCAAGTGACTATTAACAGGCAATTAGATAAAGGAGAAGTGGTAGATATATACAATGAAATATTACCCAACCATAAAGAGAATTAAATTTTACCATTTGCAACAACATGGATGGACCTAGAGGGTGTTAAAGCTAAGTGAAGTAAATCAGAGAAAGACAAATGCCAGATGATGTCACTTATATGTGGAATCTAAAGAACAAATGAACAAACAAAACAAACAGAATCATAGGTACAGAGACCATTTTGCAGATACCAAAGGGGAAAGGGGTTGGCAGACTGGGTGAAAAAGATAAAGGGATTAGGAATTATAGATTAGTAGTTTAAAAAATAGTCATGGGGATGTAAAGTACAGCATAGGGAATACAGTCAATAATATTGTAATAACTCTGCATGGTGCCAGGTGGGTACTAGACTTATTGGGGGACCACTTTGTAAATTATATAAATAACCACTGTGCTATACACCAAAACTAATATAATATTGCAATTGAAATAAAAGACTCAGAGACTAAGTGACAAGAATGCCCAGCTGTAACATGGGAGCATTGGGACAGGGCTGGAGACTTGCCAGTACTCCTGTTGAATTGTGATGCATCATTCTCAGTATATTGATAATAAATAATTTTGCATCCCCATTGAAATGACTACTGATACCATGAAAGCAGCACTCTAATATTGTCACGATGTTTTATGTTGCTTAACACCAGAGAATCAGCAAAGTATAGTTTCCCTATTCATTCTTGTCCTGCAGAGAAACATGCCGAAGTGGGCTAGCTGAGGGCACTATGAAAAATGTTACCACAGTAGCACCCTGACCTCTTCACACGCATGTATTTGTCAGAAAGTTGTAAAGGAAAGCACTGTGTAATAACAGAGGTTTCTTGGTTGAGGGAATAGCCTTGGTAGAAAGGGGGCCTCCAGCATTTGACTGCTAGCATCAGCCTGTCCTGTCTTTAGCTGACTCAGTCCTGTTCACCTAGCTTCTTGCAAAGAGGTACTAAGGAAGAGATACAGAGAAAGTAAGCCTCCAGGGCCATGGGAACTTATCTGTCCTTACCTGTTTAAGGTTGGATAGATGTGGAATCAGTTTGTGCGTAAAAATACAAAGACATGGGAAAAGTTACTGTATTAAATCCAAACATAAAGTAAATTTCATATTACTACTGGGGATGGGTGGATTTCAGAAAAGTATTTTTTAATTAATTTTTTTGTTTTTCTTTGTAATTGAGATTGGCCTTATTTTTAATAGAACATTAGAAGAACTAGAAGGATCTTTAAAAATCATTATGGTCAGTTTCTTTCACTGAGACTAAAGGAGAGGAGCACATTTTTCTAAGGATATAAATAGGGTAACCACAGTTGATTGTCTAAATCAGTACACCTTTGAGAGTATTCAAAAGTGTTATTATTCTGGGAGAATACTCATAAAAGGAAATATCACAGAAAAACTAGGTCACATGGTTATTCCAGACATAAAAATTAACAATTAATAATTTTGTCTTTTGAATTTGGTAATCAAACAATTTTGCAATTATACCTCCTTCATGCCTGGGAGGGAGGCTGAGGCTGGGTGTGCATACTGGGTGTCAGTAGTGTGGAGAATGGTGTTAGCCCAGTCCATGTTGCCTGCACAGTCTGGCATTTTGATATTATGACTTTGCAGAGTTGAGAGTAAGGCGAAGAGCCAATAAATTGTTTTACAGTTATAACCTAGTAGAAAGGTGGAAGCACACATAGACTGGTGTCTATGCAAATGTGAAAATGTAGTTGAGTGTTCCTATGTACAGCCAGGTGTCTACATGCCCAGGCATTGGGCACGTAGACACATTTCAAACCCTGTTTACCTGTCAGAGGGAAGGAGGGCCCAGTCTACTTCCAGATTCTCCATGGCTCAGAGATTGGGGGACGAAGTGCATCCCTGGGTAGGCTATCATCACAGACTGCTGTGTAGAGGTAAAGCTAGCAGAGATGAATAGATGTAGGCAAGAAGTGACACAGAGCAAAACAAAAGTTTTACTGTGACACCAGACAACAAAGTAATGGGCACAGAAAATGTTTATCCTGAGAACTCATTTTATTTCATTTTTCAGCAAAATGGAATACTGGCCAAACTACATTTTTAGGCTAAGTTTTGTGACCACAGAGTGTCTGGGAAGCTGAGAGATTTCACTTCACTGTTAAAGTAACAGTTATCTTTGGACAAATGAAGGAAAAACCCATGAGACAAGGGTGAGAATGGGCGAATATCAATGTTACAAAATAAAACTGAATTTAATATATTTTTCAGAGTTATATAATGAGATTTCATTTAGAGTGAATAACTCAAGTACTATAAAAGCAGTGATAGCTTAAAATAGGTTTATTTTGAATGTGCACATCAAATGTAGGATCTCAAATGTAGTAATATGTCTCTAGCAATATGAGACTAGTTTATTAGAAGTTTACATAATTCATTTATTTTAGTATATTATCTAAATAAATATTAATTTAATGAACCTAGAGTTCATCTATGATGTCTCTCCTTGGATACCCAGCATATCCATTTCTGAATTCCAAACTATTGATTTCAACACTGGAATTTATTTCCAATTCCCATACATATCATCAATAACAGACTCTTCAAAAGTGTAAAATTGAGTGCCTTTATTTAGCACCTTCTGTACTGTTGCGCGTGGGTCACCGGCCAACAGTGACCACGGAACGCTGTGGATGGCTCGCCGAAAAACACGCGAGAAACAAACACACATGCACAGAGACAAGACTAGTTTCTGTGGGGAAGAAGGGATGAAATGGCCACCCCCCCTAGTGGGGAGCGCGCTGATTTACCGTCCACACTTGCTTTTATTGGGCTCATTTTGCATAATAATTCAGGTAAAGTACAGTACTTATCAGGGGAAAGTAAGGAACTATAGAAAACAAGGAACTCCGCTGGTCTATTGAGTTGGGGTCAAAGAGCTGTAAGACTTTGAGGAACAAACTTCCTTCTTGGACCCCTCTCATTCAACTGAGAGCATTCTAAACAAAGAAGGTTTCACAGTAATTTACATGTTCTTTCTTAGGCCTGATCACCCAAGGAATCTGCCCTTTTCAGCACAGAGCTGCACCACCCTGTCATTGTTTCAGGCTTAGCATGGGAACTAAGGCAATAAGGAGATTTTCTCCCAGGCGATGAGAACTCAGGCTATGTCAAAGCCAAGGAGCGAGGGTCCGTCACCCTCTTTTGCTGCAGCCCCCCAAATCCTTCTTTTGGGGGGCCTCCCAAAGTGATCATGCCTGGCTTAGGTCATTCCCCCCGTGGGGAATCTTACCCGTCTTTGGCTAACCGACCAAGCTTTTTAGGGTTCAGCAGCAGAAGCAGCATTCCTGCCAGGGAGATAAGCCCTTGTCTCCTTGCTGGCTTACGGTTCCAAGGGCGTTCCCTTAGCCTTAGCCTAGGCGGGGGTTTCAGCTTCTGACACCAGTCAGGGCAGTTCCCAACACTGTATCAGGCCTGTATTATGTAGAAAAATAATATACAAAACTTTTAACTTTCTAACATCTATGACATACACAAAATTATCCAAATATTCTCAAATTAAAATAGGCTCAATATATTGACAGCATACAACTCCAGCTTCCTTTTATTTCACAAAGAAAATTGGAAAATGGAAGACTATTTGGATCAATTTATGCTGTAACATACTGTTTCTTGAATGTCAGTCATTATTATTTCATATAGCAGAAATAATTTTCCATGTCCATACACTACCTATATTATTAGTTGCTTTATTGTTTCTGAATAAAGTCACTTCTATACCAAAATAAGTTTATTTTAGAAGGCAAAGTATCTTTAAAGCTGTAACTGGAAGAAGAGAGAATTTTAACAAGTATCAGTTAACAATAAAACACATGACTATTGAAATAAAAATATACATCAGTAAGTCCCTAAAATGATCTTGCACATTCCTAGGGTCCTCACACCATTCATTCTTTGGTGAACACAGCTCACCCAACATCTTAGAAATGAAGAGCAAGGAAACGCAGCTGACCAGAACATGCAGGTGACATACTGGAGCTGCTGTGAGTGAGGCACGTGTGGCCCTGCCCTGCCAAAATGTTTAAGGCCCAGTTGAGATCTGTTGGAAAAAAAAATAACAGACATTACTAAGTGGTTTTTGTAGTTCAAAAGAAAGCAAAGAGGGTGCCACAGTAGCAAACAACCAGCAAACTTAGTCTATTTGGAGAGTCAGAGAAAATCTTAATAATGTATGCAAAACTTATGTGAGGGCCCTGAATGTGGGAGAGAAGAGAAAGAATGCGTAAGAAACCTCAGAGGTAGGAGGGGACTGGTCACAGGTACTCTTTTTCTCCCACATTCACTACTGTATTTTGTTCTTGTGGAAGCCAGTTGCCTTTTCTAAAGCTTATTACATAACTCCCTTAAGCTCCCCCAGAACCATAAACAGTTGCAAGAATAAAATCAACTCAGGTTCCTGAGAAGTTTCTTTGCCATTATGTAACAAACAAAAGAGAGAACATCTACAGTCCTATGGGGTCAACTCCCAGAAATCTTAATATCTAATCACTAAAGCTTTGATATTTCCTGCATTTCCATTTTAACTTGTTAATGTGTCTAAGACTACCACAGCATAAATGGCAGCATCACTCATTTTCTCTGAAGAGAAAACCTCACAGTCAGAAAGTTGCCAGGCTCTGAAGGTATGTCACATCAAGAGAATTCTTAACTCCCAAGATGATTAAATGGCAGAGAGGACTCAAATTCAGAAAATCTGGGTTCTAATCCTCAAAATGTCTGAGGAAATATCTGTTCTCACTGAATCTCAGCATGTACATAAAATATTTTGTCCATAAGTTATCCAGTCATGCAATATGAAAAATAGACATTTATTGAAGAAGATACAAGATACAAGAAACATTGTACCTAGGACAATGATGCCTCAGTCCCCTTCAAAGTAGGCACCTTGGGACCTTACTCACTTCTTCCAGCATCTCTTCTACTGTTCAAAACACTCTGCAAAACCCTTTGTTGGAATTACCATCAGCTACTCTGTCATATTTTCCTGAATCTCACTGATGGTCTGAAATATCTTCCCTTTCCAAGGTGATTTTAGTTTTGGGAAAATCCAGAAGTCACAGGGTGCCAAATCTGGGCTGTAGTGGGGCTGAGTCATCTGAGTGATTTGATATTTCACCAAAACCTCTGCATGAGACATGATGCATGAGCACGTGCCTTGTTGTGATGAAGCTGCCAATCACCAGTTGCCCGTAGCTGTGGCCATTTTCATCATATTGCATCTTCTCAACTGATGAAAAACACAGAGGTAGTTTTTCTTATTAATTGTTTGGCCTGGAGGAGTGTACTCATAATAAACAACACCTTTCCAATAAACAAATCAGTTATCACAATCTTTATCCTGCTGCGACTTCAGACATGGAGAACCAGGTGACTTCCATTGGGACAACTGGGCCTTGTTTCCAGACCATAGCCGTAGACCCAGGATTCATCTCTGGTTATGACCTTCTTGAGGAAAATTGGTTCATTGGTAGCAGTTTGAACCAAATCATTAGCAATTATAGCACAATGTTCCTTCTGCTCTGGTAGCAGAAGACGTGAAACACATTTTGCCATGATATGTTGCATGCTAAGATCCTACACCAAAATCTCAGACACCATAGATTTTGGAATCCCAGATCAGCTTCTAGTTCTTGTGTTGTCAGTCACTGATCTTGGTTGATTGCAGCCCATACATGTTCAACATTCTCCGGTGTTGTGCTTGTTGCAGGCCTTCCAGAACGTGGATCACTTTCAATAGATTCTCAACCACCTTTGAAGCATTTGTGCCACACGTTTATTTACGCTGCACTCATTGAATCATCCCCCAAAACCTTCTGAATCACCTGAATAGTTTCCATGGAGGAATGTTCAAGCTTAATGCAAAATTTGATGCAGGTTCATTGCTCCACTTGCTCAGTCATTTGTAATGTGATGGTCACATAGTACACATGCTCACTTGATGGCATCTACAGCTCCCCACCCCCCAATGAGTACAGTGAATGAAGTCATTCATACATGTGTATTCTAGTCTACCCTCCTTGGTTGCCAGGTTACACTGATGTTGCACAAACTGTTCTCATTATATTAATAATGGCTGGACTTTTTCTGGACAGACCTCAAATATGTATGCTGGGGGGAAAAATCATTACTTATCTCAAAGTATATATTTTTGTCAGGCTTTCCAGAACCTTCGTGACCATATGGGAGAATGATATATATGTTTTAATGATTCAATGACAGACTTGATTTACAGCTATTATATTTAAGATAGTATCCTTGATTCAGCATGCACAGCTAACCACAATGTAGTTTCTATTTTCAAAGAGCTTACAATATAATGAGGAAAATAATGTATAAACACCCAGAGAAATGCCACACTCTATAGAAAATATTGCCTGATCCTGTAGAAACTAAAATGTTTTTATCTGCCCTTAAATCCATTATTGATAAATAGTTTTATTGGGCCATTACTATGAAATCTACTTCATAGGATATACAAGTTAAACTAAAATAAAAGTGTGAAGGAAATTCAGAAAAAATAAAGTGCCCTTAAGTAATCACAGCTTTGAAAAGATCCTTCAACAAGGATCTGAACTTAAATTGTCTGCTGACACCACCAAGTCCTGGAAAACTATTGCCAGGAGAGGTCTTCCAAGGTCTCCAGGGCAGAGTGAGTTCTATCCACTTAGACCAACAGGGACAGTGAAGGGGATGAAATGAGACCTTGCATTCTGAGGATGACACAGTTTGCATGGTGAGGGTTAATTCTGGCCCTTAATCAGAGATCTTTTCATCTTCTTTCTCCTCATATTATCTCTCTTTAAAAATTTTTGCCTTTAAATAATAGTCTCAGTAGCAGGAATAGGAACTTTGGTATCAGATGTTTCTTAAATTCATAGCCCTATTCTCTGAATTTGAGTTTCCTTATCTAAAAAAAAAGGTGATTTTCTTTATGTTAATAGGTTATTATAAAGATGAAACAAGGTAACTTGAAAAAATGCTTAGAACCTAGCACAGTGTTCAGTACATAGTAGGCATTCAGTAAATGCCAGTTCTTCCCCAAAGCCAATGTTATATTATATTTTGCAAATATTGTAGATTTCTTATTTTTATGTGTTTATAACACCTATCCATAACACTATGCTCTACTTATTCTTATTGTACATGTGATCATTGGTTCATTCATTAAGAAAACATTGATGTGTCCATGGGCTAGACACTGAATTAGCGGAACAGGGTCCTGCCTTCAGGGATCTTTCAATAAAACATGGGAGACATACATTTCAAGTGGTTTTAATGCAATTGGGAAATGCTGTGATGGAGACACGTCTAGGGCACAGAGGAGGATGTGCTCAAATTTGTTGGTAGGCAAGGATGTTTTGAAAAGGAAATAGTCAAATAATTATTGTCTCAGAGACGGGGGAAAGAACTAGCATGTGATCCAAGAGAACCTGGGTAAATCTTACTTTTGGTCTCATTTTTATGAGGTCTCTCTAATGATAGGGGCCTTGAATCGGTGGTCCTAGGTTAGCTTAGACTGCAGCTGGGACACAATCACTCATTTTCTAGTCTAGAAGAAATAAATTTTGACAGCTGTAAATGAAGTTTGCAAATTTACATACTGTTTTAAGCTCTTAGGTTACCTAGGATGAACAAAAAGGATACTGTGATTGTTTCAGTGGACTACTCTTGAGGGGCTCTGACCCTGCTCACTATTGTTTACACTGATTATTCAGTTAATTTCAGTGAACTTAGGTCAGGGAGCTACTACCTTCCAGGCACCTGGGATAGACAGTGAACAAAACAAATAGTCTCATCACAGATGTCATTCCCAGTTTCAAGAAGAGATGGGAAGATAAACAGGAATTTTCCAATGATGTTGTTGTAACTTTGTAAGTGATGTTGAATCTCCATTAAATATCTGTTGAACATTTTTCCATGATACAGGATAGGACAGACTGACGTAGCAGCACAGGGATACACCCTTGGCTGTTCCAGAGATTTATAAAAAGCTTCCTAGAGAAGGTAACACCTAAGTTGTATCAAAATAAACAAAGAAGAAGAAGAAACAGACTCATAGATAGAGAAGAGACTGACAGTTGATGGAGGGAAGAAGGGTTGGGGGGCTGAGTGAAAAGGGTGAAGGGTTTAAGTACTAATTGGTAGTTACTGAATAGTCACAGAGATGTAAATTACAGTATAGGGAATACAGTCAATAATATCATACTGACTATGTTTGGTGCCAGATGAGCACTTGAAATATCAGGGGGACCACTGTGTAAAATGCATGATCATCTAACAATTATGCTCTGCATCTAAAACTAATACAGATTAATAGTGAATGTCAACTATAACAGAAAAAGATGAGCAATGTCACAGGGCTATAAAACATCAAGGCGCCCATTGGAAATAGCCTACAGGTCAGTCCAGCATGCCTAGAACATCACATATAAGGGAGAAGTGGTAGGTGATGAGGCAGCAGTGAAGTCATGACAAACCTGGCATGTATGCCTAAGTGTGTGTGATAAAGGGCTTTATCAGCTTGCTTTCTGGGGTCATTAAAAGAAATAACAACTTGTCTGGATAATGGAAGTTTCTGTTGATAGTAGCGCATTGATAAAGATATTTATTTCTAAGTCAGTAGTTTCCACCTGGAATTACAATACCTATATGGTTTTTATTTTCTATTCATTCACTCAGTAATTGTTTATAGATTTCCTGCAATGTCCAATCACTATTATGGCTCCTGAGAATAAAGCAGTGGGCAAAATACATGCAATCCTACCCTCATGAAACATACTGTCTAGAGAAGGAAATAAATATCAAGCAGATAACTGTGAAATAGCACTGTGGGAATTTCTGTGAAGAAGTATGGGGTATTGGCAAGCCACTAACTTCAGGGCCCAATGTGCACAGGATGCCAGAGAAGGTCCCTGAGAAAAGGTGACTTCAAGAGAGACCTGAAGAATGAATATGATTATAACAGATGAAGATGGGGTGGGAGAGAAGATACCTTCCAACTCAAAGGAATGGTATGTGTTTAAGCTCTGTGGTACACTAGTAACTTGTACTCTCATGGCACCAGGAAGCAGCTGATAGTAACGGCTGATCATCAAGAATATGATCAGAGATGATGGATCAGGAGAAATTGGTAGTTATCAGTACATGCAAGGCCTCAAAGATTACGCTAAGGATCTGGACTACCTTCTAGCAGTGTTTAGGTAAGATCTGCATTTTGAAAACCTCACTCTGGCTACCAAGTGAATAAAGAATTAGAATAGGTGCCCTGGCCAGTATGGCTCAGTGGGTTGGACATCATCCTGCAAACCAAAGGGTTTCAGGTTTGATTCCCAGTCAGGGCACATGCCTGGGTTGCAGGTTTGTTCCCCAGTTGGAAAGCATGTAGGACGCAACCAATCAATGTTTCTCTCTTCCATCAGTGTTTCTGTCCCAGTCTTTTTCCTCCCCCTCTCTCTAGAATCAATAAAAGAAAAAAAATTAAAAACTAAAGACTAAAAGAGTTGGAATAGGTGTTGGAAGATCAAACATGAGGTTAGAGAAAAGGTGTTAGACCAAGATCTGACCACAGTAATGGAAATCATTGGAGACACAAAACACAGGTTAACTCTGCAGCTCAAAATACAGTGCTCTGCCTGGACAGGCTTTTTATTATCTTGATTTTTCAGATGCTTGACTTTTCAGATGTTTCCTAGATGTTTTTCAGAATTCATGTAGCTCAGCAGCCTCTTCAACAGTAAAAACCATTTGATTGGAGAGACAAACAAGAAAAAAGCAAAGAATAACAGGAACGGTCATTCATTGCTGGTGGGAAAGAGGAAAGGATACAGCCAATTTAGAAGACAGTTTGGCAGTTTCTTACAAAACTAAACATACTCTTACCGTACAAAGCAGTAATCATGCTCCTTGTAGTTACTCAACCTCACTGAAAACAGGTCCACACAAAAACCTGAACGCAAATGTGTATACCAGCTTTATTCATAATTGCCAAAACTTGAAAGCAACCAAAATATCCTTTAGTAGGTGAATAAACAAAGTGGTGTACATTCAGACCATAAAATATGATTTAGTAATGAAAAGAAATGAGCCATCAAGCCATGGAAAGATGTGGAGAAACTTTGATAGTATATTGCTGGGTAAAAGACAGCAACCTGAAAATGCTATAGTGTATGATCAAACTACATGCCACTCTGGAAAATGCAAAACTATGGAAACAGTAAAAAAATCACTTGTTGCCAGGAGTTTCAGGGGAGGGTGAATGGGTAGAGCAGGAGGGATATTTAAGGCACTGAAACTGTTACTGAACAATAAGGGGGGGCTAGGAGGGTAAGGCAATTTACTATTACCCAAAAGGAACCCCCCAGGTTTGCTATGTCCGCCACCAGAGGAAAGACATCTCTCAATGCCAGAGATTCATGAAAAGGAAAGGAAATGTTTATTTAATACTATATAAACTTAAAGTAGTAACCTAATGTCTTCATCTAAATCTCAAGGCCCCTTAAAACACCCACAAACACACACAGTCCTTCCTTCCCCCTTTGCCTAGTCTGGGGTACTGTATCTCAGGAAAGGAAATAGAAGTTCTTGGCTTAGGCAGTCCCCAGTTCTTCCCAGTGATCGTGTCAGCTGGGAGGCCTCCCTCAGTTCCTGGAACCATCAGCTGTGTCACCAGGATCTCTGCTAAAGCCAGGTGGTGGTTCCCCCTTCCAAAGCTGTGGGGGTCCCCACCCTGGCAAAGCTGCGAGGTTCTCTCTCCAGTGCCCCAGCCACGTGGTCCTCCCTGCACAATGGCTGCAGGAGTCCCCACTCTGGCAAAGCTGCGTGGATCTCTCTCCCAGGGCCACGGGAGTCCCCACTCTGCTAAAGACCAAGTGATTCTCCCTCCAATGGCTGCCACTTCTGGGTTTAAATCCCCACGCCAACCTTCCTCTGCAGCCCCATTTCCAATTCCTCCCACACCCAGCTACACTTGCAATCAGTCCCATATCCTTCCAGCTTTACTGGGCTACCATTGTGGGTCTGGGCAGGTGTGGCCCCATGTCATGGAGCCAATCTTCTTCAAGGTCCCACGCAGGCGCTGTAACTTGGAGGACCTGCCTCCCAGTTACATCTTGGCGGGGAAGTTACTTCCATCCCTCTGGCTCAGAGCATGGCCACAGCTATTTAACATATCTGTGCAACTGGTTAAAGGTTATAGATGTGTTAAATGACCACGCCAGAGGTTAGCTATAAAGCTGTTGCTATGCAAAATAGCTCTTAATGGCCCTGCTCCATTTATCCCTTCCCCCAGCCCTCACCTGGGGGAGGGGGAGTGAGGACATCCTAATATTTCCTGGACATCTTGAGTTCTGGACCCCATTCCAAATCCTTATTTGGGGTCCCCTTCTTGGCTGCACCCTGTTACAAACTACTCTGGATACACATCATCATACATTTGTCAAAACCTATAGAATGTGTAATACAAAGACTGAAGTTTCGTGTCAACTGGGAACTGAAGTTAATAATAATGTATCAATATTGGTTCACCAATTATAACAAATGTGTCACACTAATGTAATATGTTAATAATAAAGGAAAACCAGGGGCAAGGTGAGCGAATATATGGACAGTTTGTACTTTCTGATACACTTGTTGTAAATCTAAAACTGCTCTGTATATTCGTCTGATAGTTGTAAAAAATACAAAAGTCATGGCATCCCCATGAATTTTTGAAAACTCAAACTAAACAGATCATTTTGTTACACACCAAACAATGGTATGATTTTTTGCTTTTTGCCCAGGGATTGTTCTAATCTTAGTACACAGAGATGGATTATGCCAGTGCCTTCCAGACAATATGAGAGATTTAGGAAGTGGAAGCAGCTGCACCAAGAAATCTACATGTTCTGGTCTCTGAAAAATATAAAAACTATCATGAAGTGATTCCTCTCACTTCTGGGTTTTCCCTCTGCTTAACAAGTAGAAATATGTCCAAAAGACAGTCCCAGCAAGGGACCCGGAGCAGGATGAAGTAGTATCAAAAATCTCAGCAAATTCCCACAAATACTACAGACGTTTGGAGGTAGATGTTATGTCAGGTCATCAGGGCATCTCTGTGGTGATACCAACTTACATGACCACAATTTCAAACAGGAGCAGCTGATTAACATTACTCTGCTATTCCGCACCCCTTCCCCGAAAGGCCCAAACCAGAGAAAGGTACAAACAGGTGTTAATTGTTTGCAATTCTCAGCCATACTGTGTAATCTTGGCTAAATGTGGACCAAGAGAATATTCATTTATTTGATGTTTTCTTCTCATTGCTTTGCTAATTAATTTAGAAATGTGAATTGACACAATATCAGCAATGGGCCTTGTGTGCAGCTTGTGATAATTAGATATCACTAGTCATTCAGTCACACCTTACATCCCCAGTCTGTTTTTCTGGGAAGAAATTAGGAAGCAATGAGGTATGTCTTCATAAAAGGGAACAGTCTTTCAAATTTGCATCCAGTATTGTGGAGAACAAAAGCTGCCTTTTTCTTTGTCAATTTCCTTTCACATATTTGATGATCTCCGTATAATAGGACATTCTTGTCTATATTAACCTCAGATGCATAAAAATTTCTTTAGGGAGAGAGACTTCATAGATAGAATATTTGCACTCATTTTCAACACACTGTCAGTGCCTAGAAGTCAAGCACAAACTGTCGGCTATGTAGATGGCACGATAAGTGGTGGATGTGCATTTGTAACAGTATGACTGTGGGGAGGTTAGCTCTTATTGAGAATAATTGCTGATATTTAACTTTAAAAAAGTATGCATGATTAATGCCACTTACAATGAAAGAATGCTACAAACAGTAATTTTAAACATTGTTTTTATAGTTGCTATTATGCATTAAGCATATTTGTCTGAATTAAGGAAAAAGGTAACAGTTCCTAGTTTTATATGCTTTGGTTAGTAAAACCAAGAAAACATGAAATAGTGTATTCTTAATGTTCAGATTCTTCACTGCTGCTGAAGTGGTTGCAATGATCAGATGCTGCCTCCTTCAGGGATCTTTCTCAACCCCATACTCCCATCAAAAAAATCAGTTCCAGAACGAAGTAAAGTTAGTTGCTCTTTCTTGATGGAAATGTTCACTATTATAGCTAACAGTTATTGTCTGTGTTTCTGTGTTGTGGACATGATACTAAATGTTTGATATATACTCTCTCATTTAATCTCCCCAACAATCTTATATTAAGGTTCTGTTATTACCAAATTTATAGCAGGAGAGAGTATGTTTCCAAGAGGTTAAACAATGTGATTTTAAGGTTACACATGTAGCCCTGGCTGATGTGGCTCAGTGGATTGAGTACCAGCCTGTAAACCAAAGGTTACACATGTAGTGAAATAGCAGTGCCAAGATTTGAACCCACATATCATCATCATGACCATCCTACATTAACAGCTGTGTTTTTGTTTCTCCCTTATAGAATGCACAGATGAGGTTTTATAGACATTATGGGATATTTGTCATTCTCAGGTGGGACTGATTTTGAGACAAGTACTAGAAACTCAACATGAACAACCCCCCATCACCATGACCACTACCATATACACAAACACACCCGGTAATAAGTGTCCCAACAAAAACCACATGAGCCTGAGTCTATAGAAATGGTCTTTGGATAGGGCAATAATGATTTTTAGAGACATTAACCAGAAAAACGCAGCCCAACATTATTTTTAACTTTGCATTTTGATAAACTGAGTATATCTCCCCATTGTAAAAAAAAGACTGACCAATGTTTGTTTATAGCAGACAGTTTGGTTATATTAACTAAGAATAGGAAAAATCTGATCTAACAATAGGCCACGTTAGCTCCGATTGCCACAAGAAAACAAAATTTATCTTTTGTTCTTACAATCTGTTGTCTAGTTTATCAGTGAGTTACCTCAAGTGGTTACCTTTGTGTCTGTTTCTCTTCCCTTCTTCTTGGGGGACTACATGGAAGAAGCCTGGCACTCCAAAAAGGACTTTGTTGAGATTGAGTAGCCTGTCCAGATGGGTATCTTGTTAGACCTGAATTAAGTGTTTCAAGCTAAGACTTTACATACTCTTCAAGGCCATGATCTTTGGGATACAATTTTACAGCCTTCTTAACTCAGTGGATTGTGCAAGAGGTAGGGTCTTAAACACTTTTTTAAGGTGTGTGGCAGGTTTATGAGCAGATAATTCCTCAAGTTACATTTTCCCAAAGGCTGAGAGTGGCCTCTTAGTAGATTATTTACATTTAATAAAAGGATGTTGGTCCTTCTCTTCATTTAAATGTCTGCTAGGGACAGTTATGATCCTGATCAAATCTGTACATTAGTCAACATTTAAAAAACAAAAACAAAACTACAACACAGAGCTCTTTCCAGAGCATTATCGTGAGTTCAGTGCCTCTCATGGTTGCCAAAATGATATCCCATCTTCCGTCTCTATAGTTTTGTACATGGTATTCATTTTTTCAACAAATAGCAAATTAGGTACCTCCAGTATGACATGGCCCATTTCAGGCTCTAGGGGTATAACAGTGAACAAAACAGTGAACAATTTACCTCTATCTCTGTTCATAGAGCTTATACTCTAGTGAGGACAGATAAGCAATGGAGAGGTAAATAAGTAAAATGTATACCATGTTAGATGGAAATAAGTACTAAGGAGAAAAATATAGTAGAGAAGGCAAATAGAGAGCTATGAACAAAGATGGAATAAAGCCATCGTATGTATGTATGTATGTATGTATGTATTTACGTGACATTAGTTCAAAAACTGTACAGATCTCCAGTGTACAACTCAAAAAAGCATCATTTGCACCCTGCATCATGCTGTCATCATCCCAAGCAAAGGCTCTTTCCATCCCCATTTTCCCCATTTGCCCACCTTTGCCTACCCTAACCCCCTTTCCCTCTGGCTATCACCACCTTATTGTTTGTGTCTATGTGATATATATATATATATATATATATATATATATATATATATATATTTAATTCTTTCACCGTCTTTTATCCATTCCCCAATGCCCCTCCCCTCTGACAGCTGTCAGTCTGTTCTATGTATCCATGCCTCTGCTTCTGTTCAAGTGAAGGGACACTAGATTTACAATGGGAAGCAGATGAAAAATTTTGTCTCCTAAATACAAGATGTTGCCTTCTCATTGAGGTCTTTTGCAGTCTGTGAGGTATTTGAGAAAGGAGTCATGTGCAAGTCCAGTCATTATCAAATGTATTTTGAGTTAAGCCTTCACGATATAAAGTGAATTAATAGACCTTGCACTCTTCCTTACATCATAGTAGGGAAAACAGTCATAGATAAATAATTACAATGCAGTGAAATCCATAAATATAGAGACATAAAAAGCAAAATGGAAATTAGGGAGACAGAGACAGAACTAAGCCTAAGGAGAATACAAGAAGGCTTTAGAAAGGAGGTGATATTTAAACAGAGAATTAAAGATAATAATGGCTAATAATAACAGCTAACCTTGTCTTCTCTTTCAAAGGAAATTTTAATAAAATTTCCTGCTTTTATATTTTAAGTTACATAATAGTATACGATGAATATATTTCCTTTGTAGAACTTTCAAACAGAAGTGCATATAGGAAATGTGAATGCTACACACCACTCTTTCACATTATTGCCTCTAAATCCTGGATGAAAACACTTGGTCATGCTGACAATGGAGGGAGAAATAAGTAAAAGAAGGCTATTTATTTATACAACAAACATGTGTTGAAGGCTTACTGTGTAAGGTAAATTGAGTACTAGTATTAAGAAACATGTGTTTTGAGGACATGACCTTTGTCCTCAAGAAGGTTATATTGTAGACAAATGGAACCACCTGTATAGGCATTGAATTATGAAGGAATATAGCACTTTCAAGTGGTGGATGGAACCAGAGTGTAGAATAGACCTCACAGAAAGTTTTACGCATTAAGTCTTGAAAGATGGGGGCTGGATTATAAATCTGGGAAAATAGCCAATGGCTAGATTATAAAGGATCTCATATGGTAACTAAGGCATTTGGATTTCTAAATATTTTTCTATGTGGCATCTTTAGAAATTGTAAGTAAAAGAATAATACTATTGCATGTTCACAGCTCTTTTGTCTAACTAAAAGCCTTCTCAATATTTTGATTAATTTCCTTATAACCTTACTAATATATTAATAGTCTATTTTAATTAGTAACATATAATTACTTATATCTTTCTAACTATAAATAGTTATTATATAAAATATGGAAAGCACAGGGGAGTAATGGGAAGAGGCCAAAAATACATCTGTTATTCAACCACCCAGAGAAAAATGCTAACATTTTTATGTATTTTCTTCAAGCATTTTTATAAACGTGTATATACATATTTATTGAGTTTCATAAATACTATACAATGGACATTTTACCATGCTTTTAAATATTCTTTGAAAACATAATTGACTAGAGAATGATAATCTAGTGTAGGGAAAGATCTATTTTAGTTACTTAAAGCTAATTTGGTGTACGCCTAAAAATATGGGCTGAGGAGTCAAACAGAACAAGGCTTCAGTTCTTTCCTGAACTTGCTAGCTGGAGGTCTCAAGGTAGTTCAGTCTCCATAAACCTCAATTTTTTCATTAATACACTAAAGATAAAAAATTGATATATTTTATAGTATATTATGAAGATTGAATAAAGTGTGCAAGCTTTCAAAGGATAGTGCCTGGAGATATTAAACATTAAATAGATAAATGTTAACTACTATAATTATTAACAAATATAATTATTATATATTATTATGTGTAATAAAATATCAACAACTATTTTCCTAATGTTTCAGTGTTTATAAAGCAATCTTAACATACACAAAGACTAGCAGATGATTTTTATTAGCATATTGCCCTCAGTAGGCACTAAAATTGTTTTTTGGTGGTAAAGAGAACTGGATGCTATTTAAGTAGCTTGTTCTACACAAGGCCTTTTTTTTTCAGTATTTAAGACAAATTTATTGTTCATACACCAAAAAGACATTTTTCAAACCAGGAGCATTCAGACCAAACCATGAACTGACTTTTGATTAGCATTCACCTAATAGGTAGTGGAGTTGAGCATCTTTTCCTGTAACTGTTGGCCATCTTGGCCCAACTGTTGGCCATCTCTGTGTCTTCTTGGGGAAGGTGTCTGTTTAGGTCCTTTACCTTTTTTAATTGAATTGTTTGTGTTGTTGTTGTTTAGTTGTATGCATTTTCATATGTTTTTTTATATTAGCTCCCTATCATTTACAAATATTTTCTCCTATTCCATTGGTTACCCTTTTGTTCTGTTGATGGTTTCTTCTGCTGGGCAGAAATATTTTCAGTTTGGTAAGTCCTATTTATTTATTTTTGTGTTTGCTTCCCTTGCCTTTGGGGTCAAGTTCACAAAAACCTTTCTGAGACCAAGGTCAATAAGTTTAATACCTATGTTTTCTCCTATGTATTTCATTGTTCCAGGCTTACATTCAACTGAGTTCCTTTCCTCTAAAGAAAGCAGCTGCATTGTGTAGTTTTGCTGGTAAGGGGCACAGATACATGATGATTTACTATTTTTCTATGTGATAAATATTTGAAATATAGGCAATTGGGCTGACTTAATTTTCATAATTAGTTTAAGTCACTCCAAGATAGTCAAACCTAAATAAACAGTTTAGGGCATCTACCTCTGGCCTCAGTCACTTTGGATTTGGGCAGGTGCTTTGTCCAAGCTGCCCATGACTTTCCAGAACAAATTCTCCTTACAGCAACTCTCATCTTTTGCTCTAATGTTACCTCTCAGGACAGTGCTCTGCTGACAGACATATTCACTTCTTTTTGTCCACACTGTTTTTGTAAGAAACCTTTAAAATGATAGGAAATCATAGAATTCTAAAGCTAGAAGGGATTTTAGTGTGCATCTAATTCAGTGTTGTCTTTTCTTTCTTTTTTCTTTTCCCTTCCCTTCCCTTCCCTTCCCTTCCCTTCCCTTTCCTTTCCTTTCCTTTTTTTCCTTGTTGTTATTCAGTTACACTTGCCCCATCTTTTCCCCTATTGCTCTCCCCTGCCCCATTCCCCCAACTTCTAGAATCAAGCCCCCCCCATTGTCCTTGCCTATGTGTTCTCTATTCATGTTCCTTGACTTGCCCTTTCCCTTCCTTTCTCCATTATCCCCCTCCCCCTACCTTCTGATCACTGTCAGTTTGTTCTTTATTTCAATGTCTCTGGTTCTATTCTGCTCATTTGTTTGTTTTGTTATTAGGTTCCACTTACAGGTGAGATCATATGGTATTTGTCTTTCACCACCTGGCTTGTTTCACTTAGCATAATGCTCTCCAGTTCCATCCATATTCTCACAAAGGGTAGGAGCTCCTTCTTTCTTTCTGCTGTGTAGAATTCCACTGTGTAAATGTACCACAGTTTTTTATCCATTCATCTACTCATGGGTACTTAGGCTGTTTCCAGCACTTGGCTATTGTAAATAACATAGCTATGAACATTGGGGTGCATAGGTTCTTTTGAATTGGTGATCAGATATAGCTGTAATCAGAATTATCTGGGGCGATTTATGAAAAATAAAAAATTTCAGACCTAACCTCTAATAGTCCAATTGTGTATTTTTAACTAACTCCATGGGTTATCTTTATATACAACCATGTTTAAAAACCACTAATTTGATTAATCTTCCCATCTAAATTAAAGTTAATTCAGGCAGGAATTGCATCTTTTCTCAATTATATCCTGATCCCAGAAATGAAGTTGACAGTAAGTAATACCTGTTGAAATGAAAGTGAAACCCTAGTATATCTTCAGAATTGCCTATTTGTGTATTTATGCTTACTCATCCTTGTTTCAAAAGGATTTAAGACAGCTTACAAATATTCATGTAAAAACTCCATTCTGCATCAGGAGAGGATTCAATTGTAGAATAATCAAGGGGGGAATCAGCAGCTCTGTCTGCTTCCTAGATGAATTCTCATTCCAAATTAGTAACATTCACTTTACTGAGAATTGTTTAGTTATTTTCCTTTCATGAAAAATGCCATTATGGAGAGATATTATGATACTATCTTGCAGTCGAATAAACCTGCATTCAAATCTTTCTATGTGCATAACACCTACCCTGTGGTGGCTCAGTAGTCCTGGGAAATACACTTAATTGTTCTTTACTGCTAATTCTTCAAATTGCAAGAGTCAACCCAGTTCATTTTTATTTCACAAGTATTAATTGAGCATCTAGTATGTGGCAGGCACTATTTTAAGCACTTTGGCGACAAAACAGATGGCATGACCACTCTCATGATGCTTTTAATCTATGATACATAATTCTGCTTGTTCAGATGTTTGTTGCTATGGAGATGAAATGTACACAAAGGCCTGGTATATTTGCAAACATTCCATAAATGTTAATTATCTTCTCCACCTTTGATTTTCTTCAAGTGCTATACACAAACAAAAGTAATTTCCCCAAATGTCCCCTTTCAAAAAAATTATCGTAATTCTTAAGAAAATTCAGATAAAAGATAGTGTCTAAAGGAGTACTTTGGCTTGCATGTAGGCTCTTTCATCCATGCAGAATTCATGGAATTCACAGTCTCAGAATTTTCCACCTTAAATTGGTTCCAGGGAGAAGCAAGTACTCACATCTTCTTATGTAGTTTCAGATACAGCTATACAGTAGACACACTCAATATGCATCAACAGAAAACATGCACCCACATTCATTCTTATGTGCATAAAGCTTCATTTCACAAGGCTTAGAGCTTAATGAAATGACTATAGATGAACTTGCAAACAGCAAAGACAAATTCATTACTAACTAGTTGCTAATCATGTTGGGACTATGCCTCAAAGAAGGGACATATAGCCAGGTTATGCAATGCTATGTGGCCATATTGGTGAGCTACAGGACATGCTTTAAATTTCCATCACTGTTTCCCAGAATCTCTCCATCAAAATAATTTCCCTCTACCCTTATCAAAAATGAATATTAATCCTAAAGAGAGAGATGTTGATGTTATATTTTTAAGCTGACCTGATAGCTGACACCCCCACCCTGGCACCTCCATGCATGCCTACCTTAAGGTATACCTTTCAGATGCTTTGAGAAACACTCTTACCCCTCCTCTTTCACCCACCATTATCCTCATCATCCCATAAACCCCAGCTCATAGCCTACATCCTTTAGAAAACCTTTCACAGTCCCCATGAGGTCCACGGTACATTCCTATCTCCCATATTTCTCCAAAATTTACTCTCTAGGCCACTAGTTAAAGAAACCACAAAACAAAACCCCTAAGTCTGTATCAAATTAGCTAAAATCCATGTTCTTTATACAAAAAATGAACCTATCTACAATATTTGATAAATTAATTATAGCTCATAAATTTCATAAATCTAAAATTTCAGTGTTAATCTTGTCTCTACATTGTCTTTTAAAAATGGGCTGTTTTCAATTGGAAGGAAAATATCTCACCTCTTAAGTTTCATGGAGAGAAGTCAACAATCTGGAGGATTTTTATAAGTCATTGGAAGTATTTTTCTCCTGAGGCATCGTAACCACTTAGGCTCATTAGGCTCCCAAATGAATCTAAGTCTCCAAAGATGGCCCTGAATGCTTGAGGCAAGTTGCCCATGCCTGTAGAGGCGAAGTTGCATACTTTCCACCAAAGGAAAAGATTATTCTTCTTCCTTCCATTGAACATTTATAACATCACATTCATGACTCTGACATTATAACAGAAAAAGTATCTGTGCCACAGGATAGTATAAAAGATGCGTACAGATTCTCCAGCTAACTACACCACTTCTTTTCTGTAACTTTATAGCACATGTCACAGTAAGATCTGTTTCTGTAGGTGCCTTTCCTAATAAATATCAAAGTAGCCATCATTAGCTGATCACTTATATGTTACAGGCTCTGTGCTGAAAGCTTTACAATTATCAGCCTGTTTCATCTTCAGCATTCCTAAATGGTAGATATAATTATTACCCCTATTTTACATATGACAAAAACGGGGGCTTGGAAAGAGAGGATCAGGTTGCATACCCAAAGCTTTTACTCTTAGTTGCTGCTCTACACTGGCATAAACTATGAACTCCTCTGGGAAAGAGGACATTTTTATTAACATATTTAGAAGCTGCTTAGCTAACATAGCACATGGCTCTGAGTGCATACTTAGGAAATATTTGTTGTTTTCACTAAATGTTCAAAGTGAATTATAGGTACACTATGGCATAATGCTTTCTGGAATGCAATTGCAAACTGTGTTTCCAAATTTTGCTATAATCTGCTAAGAGCTGTCTGAATCTAGATAGGAATTGAAGTCAAACATTCCTTTTTCTACACTAGGGCTCTTCAATACTCAAGCATAATTGCAAAACTTGGCCAAATGGAAGAAACAAACTACAATGAATACCAAAAGCACCAAACAGAAAGAACAATCTGTAAAGTTCCAGTTTTTATAAATACAAAGTAGTAACTTTTGAGTTTTGCATTGCTCTCTATATCTCTTTCACAGCACAGATAAAATTACAACTGGTTCTAATGACATACCTAATATGATGACAAAGCAAGTTAATTTAATTTTATAATTTAATGAAATTACCCTGTCCAACCAAGTGTCTATGATAGGTCTTCTGACTCTTTGTCTATTTGCCTTATGGATTTTTTGACATCAAATGACGAATAGGATTGAAGATCATTCTAACTCTAAAATGACTAATTTATGCATGTTATTATGTAAGAGCTCTGTATTTCCTCCCATGCTAGTAAGACATTAAGATCACACTTCTGGTTATATATTTTCAGCCTCTATTTTCCCAGAGAAACCCCAATCTGTCCCAATGCTCAATGCCAAAACCACTATAAGCATCTCATTGAAAGATGCATTGAATAAAACATCATTCCTCTACCAGACAATAACAAAATCATAGACTGTAGAGCATATTAGCTCTAATGAATTTATACAAGCCATAGATTATCTCTACTTCCAGTATACACATGTGATGGGGGAGGGGAGAGCTTCAGAAGTGGTGGCACAAATATTTCAACCAAAGGGCCTCAGAGTAGTCATATGATAATCAATCATTTACAATTTATTACTAAATCTCAGTACCTTCTTGAAGAAACCACATTATACTTTGTTATTTAAAGAACTATTTACATAGGACAGAGATAAGGATTTTAGGCTTGCAAGGGAAGTTCTTCCTCTGTAATGATTCTGTACCTTCTGACACTGTGTTTTATATACTCATTCATTAAACATTTATTGAGCAAAAATTGTGTACTGTGAGGGTGCCTGGATGCAAAATAAATATCATATAATAATTTCCCTCAAGAAATATCCAGTCTTGCAGGATGGGGTCAATGAGGGGAAGTGCAGGCTACTATTCTTAGAGTTGATGTGTTGTAGTGAATCTCTCTCTCCTCAGTTCTGACACCAACTAGTTGTGTGATTTTTTTTGAAAAGTCTCTAAACTTTGATACTTTATTCTTTCAAATGTCAATAATATGAATGAAGAAATTCAACATTTTTTTAACTCCTGCTATTTGTCAGACACTATTCTAAATGTATTATTTCACATAATCCTTTCAATAGTCCTAATCAAAAGTTAGTATTATTATTCCCACTCTATAGATAAGGAACTTGAATGATTAAATTACTTGTTCATGGTCATATAGCTAACACATGGTATGTCCAGGCTATGAACCTGGGCCAACAGAATTCAAAGCCTGTGAACTGGAGGAGTCCATGGCAGCATGAGAACTATGGGGGCTATAAGGCAAAGAATTCTAAGGCTGGCAGCCTCCATTGTCATTAGAATAAAGATACCTTCCTTTAGAGAGAATGTCCCTTCTGCTTGCCATTCCAGATCTACAATCACCTCTCCTCTGTCCCATGGCCTGCCTCAGTGGGCTCGTGCTTTTGACTGCAGGAGGACTTCACCAGCCGGAGGCAGCAGCCAGAAGTCGGAGGGAGGAAGGGAAGTGAGATCAGAATATTTTTTTCTCCAGCGGCCACCCTTTCTGTGGGCTTACTTTGAACTGGCTGCCTGCTTTCCCTAGCAGGCCCTGTTTCCTCAACCCTTTCTATCCCTGGGTCTGAGTGAGGTCACTGCTCCCCCCATCCTTTGCTCCTTTGCTTTAGGGCTGGTACCTAGGCTCCACTGTTACTAAGATATGGATATTCAATCCTTAATGATTTCACCACATCCTGCCTACACCTTCATAAACAGTGCCTTTGTTAATCTTTCTTAAATTTTCCTAATTATCCTAATCTAAGTGTCCCATCTGTTTCTCCACAAATACACTGAGTTATAACACACTAAATGATCAGCACCCCTGGCCCCAATTCACCCTTAATAGTGTAATTTTCTACCTCAGTTTTCAGTGCTTCTGCAACATAAATTGTTTTTCAAATCTTCAGACTTGCAATCCTTCTGGTTCAGGGACTTTATCTGCCCTGGTCCTTCTACCTGGAGTACCCCTTCTACCTGGAGTGCCCCTTCTCAATACAACCCACCACACACACACACACACACACACACACTCACACATACACAAACATACCTGGCATGTAATAGGTTTCAATGATATATTTTGGAGTTAATAAATGAAACTAGGAGCCAAAAAAAAAGAATTTGCTTCAATTTTTATCAAGTAATTATGATTCTTTAGCATTGAATAGCTCATATTTTGAAGGGCATGTTCTATGTTCACCCACACCTATTCTGTGAGGTGAAGAACATGAGTTCTGGAAACTTTAGTGACTTGCCTAAGAAGCCACAATAGTAAGTGGCAGAGCCATTAGTTAATCCTTGTTTGGTGGAAATCCATGTCCTACTATCACTGCTTTTTGGGGCTCTGGCTTGAGAGTTGGGGCCAGGCAAAATTGTCACCAGCTCAGCAAGGTTCTCCCAGGCCCTAAAATTAAATAAAGCCACTTTTGTAAGGATGTTCTGGAAACTATTCTTTCCTTTTTTTCTCAGGCCAGGTTTTTATTTGCATCTGGGCATGATAGGGGTAAAGCGGATCATTCTGATGAAAAAGAAGCAGGCAATGGTAAACATGGCCCAAGCCATCCAGTGGACTGATTTTTGTGTGTGCCACTCCTCCTGCTCTCATTCTATCTCCAGCTTCTTCAGGTTCTAGTCAGGCATATTGAGTGAGTACAACATGGTCTGATTATCCTTTGTGGTGGCATTCTGGGTAGCCAGTGTGTTGGGGTTAAGGCTCTGGTCCAGGACTTGCTTTTCTTCTGCCAGCTTCTACTGGAGGCTCTGGTGTTTCTGTAGGACAAGGTCTAGCTTGGCTGCCAACTGCTTCTCATCCCCTGGCCTGGGCCCTACTGCCCCAGTTCTCTTCCTCACACCCAGCTTGGGCTCCCTAACAGAGCCCATGGCTAGCAGCTCACTCCATATCTCACTGGTGTATCATGCCAGGAACTGCAGATGTACCATTTGGTGGCAGTACCTGCTCCCTGCCTGTGGTTGGTGCAGCTGGTCTCTGAGGAGGAGGTCGGTGTCTCTCTGCAGCATCCAGTAATTACTTCAGAAAGTAATTACTTACTTCAAAAGTAAGTCAGCCTTGTGGGAATATTCATTGAGCACCTCAGAGGCCTGTTTGCTTGCCTGGGCTTTCAGGGTATGCAACACATCCTCAAGGACTCCCAGGTCATTGTCCAAATGCCTCTCTGTCACACTTTTCTGTTGCCATTTCTCCACATCAGGTTTGGCTTCAGCCTCAACAAAGCCATCACCCACCAGAGGTACCACACCCTTTCACCCCAGAAACTATTCTTTTCCAAACCTTTTCATTTCCTATCTAGTTTCTATTTCTATTTTTTTCTAGTATGTTTTTCCTGCCCACCATTTTTATGAAACCAAACAAAACAACACTTTCTGTAGTGAACATGACTGCACCTTTGCAAGTGCCTTATTTTGGAACAGATAAAGGAACAATGCCTATTGTTTGAAAGCACTTGATTGCAGAGTGCCACAGGACTACTGAGAAACATTAGCTGAGGTAATTCAGCTCCTGGGGCAGTTTAATTTGAAACAATTGCAGTTGTGAATGCAATTATGCAGCCTTTCCCTCTGGTGTACAGGGGGGAGAGAACCAAAGGGACCTTCAGCAAGAAGCTAGAAGAGACCACTTCGTAGGCAACAGAGCTGTTACTTGCTTTCTGTGCCAACCCTAGAGCACAGTTTTTGCCTATTAAGAACAGATTCCGTTTGTTCAGTGAGTGTTTGTGAAGACAGAGATATTCAGACACATGGCTATAATAGAACATTAGCACATTCAAAAACCCACCTAAATTTGCCCCTGGGGCACATGGGAATGATGCCAGGAATGCATGTTTGCCCAAAAATGATCATGGAAATACAGTTCCTACTTACTTAGGGTAACTTCAGGCAAATAGCCCAGCCACCCAATGCCACAGGTTAATGCCAGGGCACACTTGTTTCTGCTCTGACCAATCTTCATGACACTGAGATGGCCTCCTCTCCAGAGACTTCCCTTGTTCTAGACAGCTGGGTTTGGGCTCCATGTCCAAAAGTCCCTTCCATGTTCTGGTCCTCACTGTCATAGCCTACTTTCTTCCATGCCATTAGTCCAGGGGAATCTGTCAATGTTGCAAGTCCAAGCTTGCCAGGCCCTGCTTAAAGGCTTCCTTATTACTCATCAGATAAAGTCCAGATCACTTAACCTGGCTCTACGTGACTTGACCTCTACTCAACTCTTTGGCCTCATGGCCCATCATCACTTTATCCTCACCCCCGCCCCCCACCTCTATGCTATCACTACCCAGAATGATGCACAGGGCCTTGACACATGATCACTTATCTTGTTGGGTCCTTGCACACACCACTCCCTCCCTTGCCACATTCCTCCTTCCTTGGTCCACTCATGGAGAGGTCACTAAGCACCTCTTCTCTGGGAAGCTTTTTCTGACATCTGCTCTCTCCTGTTCTCTCCAGAGCACTCTAGACTTTTCCTCCAAAAGAGTAGTTGCTATTTTCATCATTGTAAGACATCATCAAATGTAAGATATGTCTCACAGAAATGTGAAGACAAGAAAAAAATGTGGAAACTAGAATTGATAAAATATTGTACCATGATTTTCTGTTTATTCATCTCTCTCATTAGACCTTTTGAGAGCATGTGTTCTGTCATGTATTTCCATAACTGAGTTCCTACCATGTTATCTGGCTCTTATCAGGATCTTAATAAATGCTTTTGGTTTTTTAATAAGCGAATGAGATTTTGAGGGTGGGGACTAGGTGATATTTGTAAAGTGTCCACATATGACCCACAATAGAGCAAAAACGCCAGTCTTTATCACTCCTAAAATGGGGTAACAAGAAATTTTTCCCATTATAAGCCTTTAAAAAAACTTTAGAAACAGTAAATTATTTATTCAACTCTGAACATCTTCAATGTGTGAGACTGTGTGGAAGAATCTTTTACACACATTGTCTAATGTTATAGCCACTAAATCTCTGTGGTGGAGATGGACTGACATGTTTACAGATTAAAACAAACTCAAAAAGGAAAATTATTTGAAAGGTCGCATATTAAATGGCAGAGAGACGATTTCAATCCAACATTTATATCTCAAAGCCTTTAGTTTTTATACCATTTCTTTGCCTCCCCTCATCCCAGTATTTCCCCAAATGTGAGATGCCTACAAGAGAATGATACAAATAGAAAGTATTAAATAACATGCTGACAAAGTTATTCCCTTTCTCATTTAGTCTTTTAGATCATACCAAAAAAACAAAAACAAAAACAAAAAAACACTCTCCCTTTGCTCAACATGTTGACAAGCAATAGCACCCAGTTAGGCTATTTTTCCTGCCTTGATCTACCACCACTTGATGCTCTTCAGATTGCTTGTATCAGTTCAATAAAGGAGTGCAGTTTCAATAATATTATATGCAGGTTGTTTAATGCACAAAGAATGTTCAAATCCCATATTGCCATGTTTCCTTCCTCTTCAAAGGATCTTGAAAAACCTATACACAAAGAAGGAAAGGACCCTGTTTTATTAGCTGGGCCATGGCTGATAGAACCACTGGTACATAGCTGATGCTTGAGACCTAAAGGTCCTTATTCCTCAGCTTGAATCAAAACTTCACACTTGTATTACCCACTGGAGGCCTCATGGTATAAAAATATTAAGTATCAACCAACATTCTCAGCCAGATGCAGAAGGAAAGATGTGGGTAGATGTCATACATATGGGAGGTAGAGTAGTTGGGGATGGGCTAGTTGGTTGGTTCAGCTAAGGAATACCCCCTCATGTGATGAGAAAGGAAAAGAGCCTCACACATGTGTATATTCTTTACATGCACAGTGACACTGCCCATTTATTTATCTAACTTGTATATATCATACTACATGCCAGGTTTGACTTAAATATTTTAGATATTAACATAACTGTGTGATGTAGGTACTACTACTAGTCTATAGATGAGGAAACTGAGGCACATTAAATAGTTTCTCCAAGATCGCACAGCTAATGGATACCAGCATTTGGAATCAACCCCAGATAGTCAAGCACAAGTGATCATCTTGTTAAGACTAATGTAATCAATCAGATTATCCATTAGTGTTCCCCTTGAAGGACTTAGAAAGGCGGTATACAGAGAAATGGGAGAATTATTCCTTGGATGCTGTCAAACAAGATTAAGAAATGGTTCCATTGCATTCACCCTTAAACATTGCAGTCTAGGTGTTATATTGGTCAATAATTAATTTACTATATGATCACCAAATTCATGAGCTTTCCCTTAATAATGCCAGTAATTTGCCACCACTAACTAAATATCATCTCTTCTGATGAGAGGCTATCTACTAATTTTAGGTTAAACTAAACTATAAGCAAAATTATAGATACTGTAAAATTATAAATGCCCATATCCTGGAGAATTTGTATGATTCTATAGGCCAAATAAAGGATTTACCAAAAGGCAGATCAATTTATAAATTCTTTCCGAGGGAATTGGATATTAACATGGAGGAAATTTCCCGAGGAAGCAGTTTTAAAAATAAGGAAACCATACATCCAGGTTTATGTCCCTTATATCCATGTATGTTATCCGTGGGCAACCATTAATTGTGCCCCCTTTCAGTCTCAGAAATTTCCCAGGCTGGATATCATAGTATAAGGTTGCTCCATGTCAGGGCCATAACATAGTCCATGTCAGGGACTTCAGTCTCCACTGTAGCGGGTAATAGGAGTACAAAAATAAAAGACACATTCCCTGACCCCAAGAATCTCACAGATTAGATTTCATTCCACTTTGATGTAGATGCATAAAAAGAAAATTACTATAATACAATAAATTCCACAATGAAGAAGTCAAAACAAGGTGTTAGGTTAGTAAAAGGCACTAAATGTAGAGTGAAGAAGCTTGAAGGCTTAAGAAACTTCTTCCAGGAAAGTTAACATTTCAGTTGAATCTTAAAGGATCATAAATGCTAATTAGTATTTGAGGACATGGCAAAAGATGAGCATTCAAAATGGAACAAATAGCCCTGGCCAGGTTGCTAAGTTGGTTGGAGCTCTATCCCCATACACAAAAGGTTGTGTGCAGGTTGGTTGGGGTGTGTGCAGGAGACTACTGATTAATGTTTCTCTCTCTCTGTCAAATCAACAAACATATTGTCAGGTGAGGATTAAAAAAATGCAACAAATAAACTTAGATGAGATATGTGAGGGAGTTAATAACACTGTTCAAAAAGCATAGGATTTGGGATCAAAGTGTTAGATTTTGAATTCCAAGTATGTGAAATTCCAGCTCTGTGTCTTTAGGAAGTTACTGAACCTCTCAGAGTCTTGGTTTCTTTATGGGTAAAATGGAGAACAACAGTATCTAACTCATGGGATTGTTATAAGGCTTCAATAAATTAATATATGTAAAAACCTTTAACAAGTAGATGATGAATAGTAAATGCTATAAAAGATGGGTTATTGTTAATTTAATTAGGCTGAAATATGTAGAGCGTATGCATGTGAATATCTTAAGTTGAGAACAAAAATGAGTTTCATGTGTGACATAACGAAAGAGTTTTTACTTGACCCTAGGAGAAATAGCAGTTATTAAAGGGGAGTACTATAAAGCAGATTGGATTCTTTAAAAATGAATCATTTTTGGTAAGTGTATAGAAGACAGATTGGAGATGAGATTAACAGGAGGCACAGAGACAGGCTATGTAGTAGATAAGGAGTGGCAGCAAGGAAGGAAAATGTCACCACTCTATTAGGAAATGTATAGGCAGTATCACCTGACTCCCTGTCAGAACTGTCACTGTATTGATGTGACACCCTTACCACAAGAGCAAGTCAACCAAGTTAGGGGTGTGGAGATGAAATTTGAGTTTTCAACACAGTAATACTTTTATCATCTATTTTACAAAGGTTACATTTAGGAGCAACTGAATGTTAAAGCTACATAAGGGACCTAAAAAATGATTTAGCTCCAAGGTTCTCTATTCTAGCTACCATTAAAACACCCTGGGGAGATTTTACAAAATAACACTCCCCAGACCCCACATTTGGTTAAATAAGTAAGAGTCTAAGAGTGAAATTCAAGTGCTGATGTGTCTTTAATGATCCCCAGGTGATTCTAATGTTCAGCCAGGACAGAGAACCACCCAATCTCATCCAACCCCCATGCTGGACAGAGGTGGAAGATGAGCCCCAGAAACTCAGCTTCTTTTAGGATGTGGATGGTAATTGTGTTATCTGTCTTCCCTAGAATATATACATACGTTTCTTATATACTTAATAGTTGGGTATCTCTTGGACATAATATATTTGGTAATTAGTTTATGCCAGTGCTAGAAGTGGGAAGAAAAATTAATACATGAAAACAAAATTGCAAAATAAGGGAAAAAAGAGAGGAAGGGCTTTATGCAAATGGAAATGAATACAGGAAAAGGATACATATGTATCCTTCTGATCTAAGGGAGATGAGGCCTCCTAAATTATGCCAAATGTGTTTCCTCCTTGGAAAAACGTAGTTAGGAGAGAGCAGAAAAAGCATAGAGATAAGAAGAAAAAGACATCGCATGGCTTCAAGGGGCTGTGTCTGTCTTGTTTACTTTTGCATCTTCACCATCACTAAAGTGCAGAACTTTGCAAGTAGATTAGTTTCAGTCCTTAGTTAAGAACTAAATAAGTGGAAGGAAGAATGTGAAAAGAGCAAAAGAGTCAGGCAGAGTCACTCATTCACTTTTTCTGTTAGATCCATTAAATCTTTCCAACAGTTTCAGAGATGATAAAATAATTTTCAGAATGTTCAATTCCTTTATATACTGGGCTTCTTTTTCTGCCATAAGCATCCTTGAGTTTCTTTGAGACTGAAATATGCAGTGGTCCCTGTCTTCTGTCTGATGGTCCATGTAGAGAAGGCAGTCACTGATGCTCTGTGTATAAATGAGGGCTCAGCAGAGAATAAGTTCTGGACTTAAAATTGGGCCCTGTTGGTTATCATGTGATGTGGGGGCAAGGTCCTTAACTTTCTTTACCATCAGTTTCCTGATGGAAATGGATATTACTATGGACCTGATGCTTGTGTCCCCTTCAAATTCATATTTTGAAGCCCTAAATCCCTAAAATGTTGGTATTTGGAGGTGAGACCTTCAAGACATAACTAATACTAGATTAGATCATGAGAGTGAGGCCCTTATCATGGGGTTAGTGCCCTTCTAAAAAAAAGAAGTTGCAAACTCTCTCTCCACATGTATGCACCAAGGAGAAGCCATGTGAGGATATAAGAAGGCATCTATCTGAAAAACAGGAAGCAGCCCCTCACTAGATTAAAAATCTTCTGGAACCTTGATGTTGGACTTCCCATACTCCAGACTGTGAGAAATACGTATTTGTTGTTTAAGCCACCCAGCCTATGATATTTTATTATTAGCAGCCTGAATGGACTGACACGTGTATGGGGTTATTGCAAAGGCTAATGATGTGATACATATAAAGTTAGTAAGACCTTTAAAGTTAGTCACCACATGATAAGTGCTCTTAAATATTGTTTTATAATATTTATTATAATATTATATTAAAATATTATATTATTATATTATACTTATTGTTGTATTACTATTTTAACTATTATTATTTGATCCATTCTACTTCTCACTGATGAAAACAAAGAACCAGAACATGAGAAACTACAGATATTACAAGAAGCTCATAGGGGTGGATACAACTTTATTGTCCTTTGCCCAACCTTTTATTTCAAAATAAAACTCTTTACTGGGCTTTGCTTTGCCTGCCTATAGCTCCACTGTGATCACAGATTGGAAATTAGGTGTTTTAATATAATACTAAATTTCCCTATGCCATCCTTTAGATATCTAATCCTATCACAAGATGATAAGTTTCTTGAAAAAAGAAATTCTTATTCTTTAGAGTATAATTAAATAAATTGGAAATAGTGTGACTGAAAAGAGACTTCTTTCTCACTTTATATATCTTCCTTAGAAATCTTGATTATTTCATGGGAAGGTACAACACAGGACAGGGAGGGTTATGTGTGGGAAGGACTCAGCCCTTTCTCCTGCGGACAGACATCCATCAAAGATTTCTTTTTAAATATGACAAGACTTTAGACTGAATTCTCTGTTTTGTGCTGACCATCTTGAGAAAACATGTGATTAAGTCAAAAAAGATGTATAATCCCCTAATTCCAAACATCCTTATGTCTTAGTTTACTGGGACTGTCATGACAAAACGCCACAAACTGAGTGGCTTAAACAACAAAAATGCATTTTCTCACAGTTATGGAGGCTGGAAGTCCAACATCAAGGTGCCAGCAGATTTGATTCCCTCTGAGGCCTCTCTCCTTGGCTTGCAGACACCTCATTCTGGTTCTTCTTCACATGTTTGCTCTTTGGTGTATTTCTGAGTGTCCTAATGTCTTTTTCTTAAAAGGCCTCCAGTCCTATTTGATTACCTCCACACACACTGGGACCTCATTTAACCTTAATTCCCTCTTTAAAAACCTTATCTCTAAATATGGCGATTACATTCTTAGGTACTGGCGGGGTTAAGACCTCAACATATGAATGGAGGTGGGGGAACACATTTTAGCCAATAATTCCTTATTAATGATTTTTAATTTAATGAGTAATATGTTTTGACCCTATTAAATGGTCCAAAAGTGCCTCCTGAGTTACTTGCAAGTATACAGCACCTCCCCATAAAACCAAGTAAACACCAAATATTAAAGAGTAGCTGAATTTCTGTTTGAATTCATAATACAATATCATAGGCTGAGTCTCCAAGAAACAGACATTGAGAATATGCATGCATGAGCTTTACTAAAAAGTGTTCTTGACCACAACATCTGTGAAGGATGAACAAAGCAGGACTGGAAAGAGAAGCTGAACTGTGAGACAGTTGCAACAGAGAATGGTTTCTGATCCTTTAGCACCCTCAAGCTAGATAAACTTTCACGGTTTCCTCCTTTTGAAGCAATTGTTCCCCTTTATCCTTCTGCACCTGTGTGGGTGGGGAGTGCCTTGGACAAGACAGCATTCTTGTGTCTGCCACAGTCTACCCTCTGTACTCCTTGGATCTAGTTACTTTGTGTATTGAATTTACTAAGAATAGCTGTTGCAAGATTCTCATTGGACTTTTTCCCAAGGAACCATACACAAGAAAGGCCGATGAAACAAATTATAGGTCCCACATGTGAAGCTGACCTTGAGTGCTTACCTGATACTGTTTGTTATCTTTACCTTCCTCTACCACCTATTCTAGATTTCCCTCATTCCAAGCAAGCACCATTGGCTGTCCTTGTCTAGATGGCTTACCTACTTAATCGTGACGCAGTGCTTCATCCCTGAATGGTTTTAGTTCTTGGTCACCATGTCTTTCATATATCATGGCTACTGCATTTGTTACTTTTCTGTCATGATGGGGCAGGGAGGTACCAAAAGACATTCCAGTGATTCACCCAAGTAACAGTCGTATTTTTCTCTATCATTACGGTCACAATGTACTGGCATCTCTTCTCTTATTTTTTTTTTAATTTTCTTTTTTAAAAAGTTTTATTTATTTATTTTTAGAGAGCAGAAGGGAGGGAAAAGGAGACAGAGAGAAACAGCAATATATTGTTGCCTCTTATATGCCCTCTACTGGGGACCTGGCCTGCAACCCAAGCATGTGCCGTAGACTGAGAATCAAACCAGCAACCCTTTGGTTTGTAGGCCAGCACTAAATCCACTGAGCCACACCAGCCAGGTATCTTCTCTTCTTGAAAGCTGGGTCAGTGATCTATGCCAGCATAGTGGTTCTTTTCTTTGCTTGATGAGCTCTTCGCCCAAGAAGCCGAAAGTGACAGAGTGACAGCTAAAGCTAAAAGTCTACTGGGGTACTTGTGTCCCCTGTTGTGTTCCTATTTGGAAACCCAGACATCTAGAGCCACAAAACCTAAATGTATGATGATGGAAAGCACACATACCCTACTTAGGATCATGTTAAATGGAACCACTAATAGTGTCACTGCTTGATTGCTGAACTGCTTGGTTGTTGAATAAATTCAACCTACTGGACACACGGCAACACTTCACTTATTAAAGATGTTTATTGTATCTTAGAGAATGGCATTTCGTACTTGCAGGACACTATACTTAAGCTAATACCTTAGTTGTGCCTTCAAGATTCTGTCCCATTACTCTATAAGGCTAGCAGGTTCTAGACTGTATACTATGTGATAGAACCAGTGAATCCCATGGGAATGTGACCACTACCACACCCCTTGGCTGATCAGTGAGTCCTTTGGTCTAGTGCAACAGTAGGCAGGATCCCATGTTGGTAAACCAAACATTCTGTGAGCCTTCATTTAGTGGTGCTGACTGAAGCCTTGTGGGCAGGAAAGATAAGTCCATACATGCAATATGTATGTTGATATCAGTCAGAATAAATTGTTGCCCCTTTCAAGGTAGAAGAAGTACAACACAGACAACATACCGCCATGTGGCTAATTGGACTCCTTGAACATGGGGACTCAACTTGGTCTCTATGGCTTATAAGTTGAACCTATACAGATCAATGATAGAGAATGAGAGTCATGCTATTGGATCCATGATTAGCTAACAGATACTCTTGAGCCCATTCTACCAGCAAAGGGGTGGTCACTGACAAAGAATGGCTGCTTGGTGCCTCCTCTGTGGTGGATGCTTTCTGATGAACTATAATATTCAACACAAAGTTCTCTTTACACGTCGTCCACCCCCATAGGTGGTTCATACATATATCTTTTTCCCAGACTTCCCAGTGGCTGCCAGTTTCCCCCTTTTATTCCTTGCAGCCCCTAATTAACCAGTCATTCAACACTATATATCTGTATATCTGTATCATCTATACCTATATATCTATATCTATATAGATAAATAGATATATCTTATCTATACCTATAGATATATACATATAGAATATATGTACAGATATAAATATATAGACATAGCTTTCTACTTCAGTCCACTTTTCTTCCCACCCAGAGTGGATAACTGCCAAAGTTCTGCCCACTGGGAGGATTTTCTCTCACCACTATTTTTCAGGGCTACCCTGAGAAGGTCTGTGGTTTGGCAATAGCCCATTTTTGCTTTGTACTCATAATCTAGCTCATCCATTAATCAAGCTTATCTTTTTTTTCTCTATCACTGGGTCATAAGAAACTCCCCATGCAGCCATAGGTGTTAGCTCTAGGAAAATTACTGATTTAGCAGTGGTGGATTCCATAGGATCTGGACTTTTGTGTTATACTAGTGCTTACTGGCTTCATACACATTTGACCCAGACTGTACCACTTTTTTATCTTACAGCAGAATAGCACTTCACCCTCCAAAGTTGTATCCATGTGAAAGAAGAGAGTCGGCCTTAGTACCTCCACATTGGAAGGAGGATGCTCTCATGGATGTTGAGTGGCTAGAATGAAGCAACTTCTTAGATCCTTTGGCCGAGCTAACTCCTGGAGAAGGGCTCAGTTGTGACTTGTCAGCAGTCAATACCCCAGGCAGCTGAGAGAATAAATACCTTGGTCCTAAAGAGTCATCTTCATGGCACTCCACAGCAACCACTGCCCATATTTGACAGGATTATACTGGCAGATAAGGCCTAAGAACTGAGGGAAGTTTGGTAGCTCTAAAACTTGCTTGAGGTCTGATTCCAGGAAGAATTACACACACACACACACACACACACACACACACACACACTCCAGTGAAGGTCTAGAGTCTCTGTTTCTATCTACATGTCTCAGTCTTCTCACAAATGACCTGATGAATATAGAAATAGCCTATCTGGTTGTTGTTACGAAGCCTCAGTTTTCTGCACCTATAAACTTGAAACAGCTACAGTTTCTGCATAGGTTGTAACTATTTCTAGAACATGGAAGCTTATCAATACCCAAAAACACATAGCTAGAAAGTGAAGGGAGAGAGCATTTAGTCTCAGGAAAAATGGTTAAAAATCCTTCAATTTGTTCAACCTACTGTACATCTATAATTTCTACTTCTAAAAACCTTATCTTTAAGTAAAATATGCCATTCATTCAGCAAATACTTATTGATGCCTCCTCTGTACCAGGCATAACGCCAAGCCATAGAAATTTAATAGTTAAGAGTACTTGCACTCTGGTCGGATGGCCCAGTTGGTTGGAGCTTTGTCGCATACACCAAAAGATTGTGAGTTCCATTCCCAGTCAGGGCACATACCTCAGTTTCGAGTTTGATCCCCCAGTGGTGGCATGTATAGGAGGCAACCAATTAATGTCTCTTTTTTTCTCTCTTGCTCTCTCTCTCTTCCTTCCTCCCCCTCTCTATAAAATCGATTAAAAAACATATCCTTGGGAAAGGATAAAATACAAGGATACTTGCTTTCATGGAACCTGCAAGTCTACTTGTAAGGATTCACATTTATCAAACAGCCACAAAGTAAATAAAAACTTACAATTGTGGTAAGTGCTCTGAAAGAGAGGAATGTGGTTCCATGAGTGTCCATATTGGAACTGATCTAACCATGGAGGTCATGGAAGATTTTCTTAATGTCTACTGCTTAGAGATATGAAACATTAGTAAAGTTGACTAGATGAATTAATTTTTTTAAGTATTCAAGGCACAGGGAACAATATGGGCTGAGATCCTTTGGCAGAAGAAGGCGTTGCACATACAAAAAAAATCAAAGGAAGGTTATTCTGCCTGGAGAAAATAAATGAGAGTGTGCAGCATAGTGAGATGTCAGGGGTAAGCAAGGGCCAGACCATGCAAGATCATGATCAGGACTTTTGTATTTACCCTGAGAGAACTCGCTAAATTGTTTTAATTATGGAAGGTTGTAATATGATTTAGGTCCCCTAGCTGCAAAAATGGATTGGCAGAGGACAAGACTGGGTAATGACAAACAGTTAAGGGACTATTGCAGTTGTTCTGATAAAAGGTGGTGATAGCATGACCGGATTCAGTTGGTAGAGCTGGAGAAAAGGGGGTGGGTTTGAAAAATACTTAGTGAACAAAACAGCACTCTATGCTGGATTACACATGGAGAGAAGATGTCTAGGGTCACTTTCAAGATTCTTGGTTAGCATAACTGAATGGAAGTAGTGCCAAGTTGGACACACATAAACATTTCCAGGCAAAATGTGATTAAATATTTCATTAGCTTACTTGCCCACAGAGAGATTCTATTAATTTAGAGCCATGGCCTGCAACACAGTCCTTAATTTTTGACTGTGAATTCTGTAAGAAAATGATGAAAATTATAAAAACTCTGTTCAGACAAAAGCACTTTGCACTGACACACAATTATGCACATATTTTATTGGTCAGCTTAATCCATGTTAATTTCAATTCACATGGCATTTATGAAGTCCATGATCTGAGGCAAAAAGGCTCTTCCAGATCTTTATTCTAAGTATACCCCATTACTTCACTTGCACACAGTTGGAAGACAGGGAACATGATTTTGTACCTCTGTTACAGTTACACATTTATCGTATTTTACTGTTGGTTAACAAGTGAGTATTGAGTGGGAACTTGCAAAGCACTATCCTAGTCCTCACAAGGAATCACAAAACATAAATGCTCCTGTGGGAAGTCATTCAAAATTGCATCAATCCTTAATGACAGAACCAAACACAAGGGTCCTCTGGCAACTGCTGTCAGAGAAAAACAGCTCTCCTTCAGAGAAAAACTGCCTTATGTCAGCTCCTTTTCACATTCCTGGCTTCATGTGGCCTTGGGGGGGGGATAAAAAATATTTCCTCCCCAGGGTAAGAGTCATTTGGATACAGCTGTATTTGAAAGGGAATTGCTGACTTAAGATTTGATTCCATGATGAGCATTTCATAAACACACTATATATAGTAATTATATACACTATATACTGTATATACATGAGATATAAATTATATGCTAAATCAGCTCCTGTGCCAATTGGACATAATGGAAAAGAGAATCAGTGCTTAAATTGTAGCTGGCAGGCTTACAAAGAAAAATATTTTAAAGGAGAACCATATACAGGGATATGCAGTATCACCTTCTCCAGAGTCTTTTTGAATTACGCATCAGCTGACATGAAATTTAGCCATAATCCTTAGAGTTTAGGGATAAATTTGATACAGTTCAAAGATTTCTTCTATTTCTCTCATTCAAAAACCTCTTAAGGGCTTACTGCATGCCAAACACTGTCCTAGTACTTTACCTACTTTATCCATTTAATCTTCACAATAATTCTATGAGGTAGGTACCATTTTAGAAAACCCATTTTACTAAGGAACAAACCAAAACTCAGAAGTGTCATATTATTTCCCCAGCAGGATGCTATCATCAAATACCTAATGCCATATCAAATCCAGGTGTGTCTGACTTGGAACAGACAAGTGCTATCTTATAAATTACCACTTCACCTAAGCTAGACATCCCAACTAAGTGGAAATAATAATGAGTAGTTTAATATCCAAATGATCTGCCGTTGTTAACTGCTATAGCTATACAACTACCAATGATGTGTGCTGATTTCTTGAAAACTAAACTACAGTTCTTTCAGGACCATTGTAATTGAAAGACACAGAAAAACCCACTGGGAGATATTCAAATATTAAAAGCAAATTTAATCTAAGTCACCACAGTAGAATCATATCAATGTTTCTTTGATCATGAGAAATATAGAATTACTTGGGATCTGGAGGAATTTCTTTAAAAAATATCATCCATACTTATTTCCTATAAATGCTGACCTGGGGCCTTCCAAAGCAGTAATACAATCACACAAAGTATAAATATGCTATTGCATGAAAAGTTTCTTCATAGTGAATCTCAGTATTTTCTCTTAGAGAGTAAGTAGGACAACTCTATTATAAAAATAATGAAAGTATATATTTGGAAGATGGCTGAGTTAAGGAATGGTCAAGCAGTAACTTTTTTCAACATCTAAGAACTGTGTATTTTTAAAATATAAATCATTCTTACATGTTACATAATCATTTTTAGAGGTTGTTAAATTGCAATTAGACAAGGCCTTTTGGCCTTCTTCTGAAAAGTAAGAGGCACACAAGCTTTTTGCTATATTGTTTCTGCTTGTCAGAAGTCACACCTAGATGGCTGTAAATAATCCCTTCCAATTATTTTATAGCCTTTGATCTAGACATATAACTTATCTCTGAATTCAGCCATTAAACTCATAGAAGGCCAGGGTTTATATGGTTAAGTTCATGGCTCTTTTAAGAGCAGGTACTTCGTTAGGTAGAAATGGTTCCATTTGAAGATCCCAGTCTACAGTCTACAGCCATACCACCCTGAACACACCCGATCTCATCTGAAGATCCCAGTTTGCACTTAGTCTTCAACAAAAAGTCTGGTAATGGATGTCCTTTTGCATTCTTGCACATTCATGCACAGGAGAAATAGTTCATCTGTACCTATAGTCGTGTATAATCAATAGCATAAGATTATTCTATAGCCATTAACACTAATGTATACAATAAAATAAAAATAGCTATAATATTGCTCTCTGAAAAACCAAGAAAGTGCATAACTGAATAATTCTTAGTTCTATGGTCATCATGGTCCTCTGAGTGTGCATTTAAAAACATTTAGGGCCCTGGAGGATTGCTGGTTCAGTTTACAGCTTGTTCAAGCTCATTAGTCTGATCCCATCAGAAAAGTTAGATGCTCTAGGAAGGGCGGAACTAAAAATGGAATTATGCCCAGTGTTTTTTTTTTACCCTTATGTCCTTCGGCAGTCTTCATTTACATTCATCCTACCTCACATAAACTTTGTCATGTCCTTGTACTTAGCTCTACACTTTTTTTTTGTTCTATTCATTGTGCCCACCTGTGATGCTCTTCTGCTGCACCAATCCATATGAGACTCTTCCTATACTAATGTATTACAGCAATATTGTAGAATACATGTGTTTCATAGGTTCAATTCACTTCAGGAACTCCCAATACACGGGAATTGGATTTCACCAAGCTGATAAATCATAAAGAAACAGATTATTTAATAAAACTCAAAATCCCAAATTTACTTTGTAAAGGAAGTTGTCTGATTATTCAGCATACCTATCTCTTATTCAGTCATGCTGGTAGTAAAAAGTATCATAGCTGCCATTTATCGAAACTGTGAAATGGATACTATTAACCCCAACTTGAAGATGAGAAAACCAAGGTTCAGAGAGTTCAGGCAACTTGTATAGATCAAGAAAGAATTAAGATTAACCCCATATCTGTTTCCCTCAGTAGAGTGTTCTTAATCATTACATAATACATCTCCTTAGAGCTTGATTATAAGGCTCACATTTAGACTGCCTGAAATGTCCCTCCCACTCTTTCATCACTTAAATCCTATTCTATGCTGTGAGTGTTTCTTCCCTACTCCTAATATTTCCTCTCTACGAGGGATCCTAGTTAGTGTGGCCCTGGGCTTCTCTGCAAGCAGGTAGAATGGCATCTCTAACTGGTAAGTGTGGAAAGAATAACTAGGATCAGTCCCCCTTCACCTTTCTTCTATAGGGAGTGATCCTTCTTTTAGAGCAAGAGCTGTCCTGGGTTCCTAAGGTTTACATGTGCAGCCTGTCCACGTGGAGAAGTATGTCCAGTCTACTGATACCTTGTTGGGTGGGTAAGTCTGCCTAGTTCTGGGGATCAGTTTAAAGAAGCCCACTTGACTCTGCATTCAACTAGTATCCTAGTTTAATGTCATCAGTAATTATGTTGATGCTTTTTGCCCTATACTTTCACTAGCTTTTTCAGAATTGGACAGGGATGAGGGGTGCAGATTGGGATCCCACCCAGACACCTATGTTCTACTTTCTCTGAAAAGCCTTTCACAGAAATCACCTTTCCCTTTCCTATCCCCACAATACTTTGTGTTTCCATACTAGCCTTTATAACAGGTTCGTTTATGTTAATAACATGTTCTACTACCCATGTGAAACTACAGAGGCTCTGAAGTGTCTTTCTTCCACATATCACTGTACCTCCCACAGAACCTAATATAGTGTTTTGTATAGTGTAATATATAGTGAGGTCCAAACAGTAGGACCTCAAAAGGATTTCTGTTGAATGAAGTGAATTGAATTCAATTGCTTCTGTGTCATATCATCTTTGCGTATAGTCTTAAACTTTTTTAAATTTACGCTTTCTTGAATTCCCCAGTCAGTTAAAAGCTCTAGGAAGTACATACTCCTTTTTGTCTCCTCTGCAGTAGACCACTCGGTGTAGTGATTCAGGCTCAGCGGAGAAACTATTAAATTTTTGGCCATCTCACTGACCACGCACCATCATTTCCACTGGGAGAATTGCTGGTTTGCCTCTCTTCACATTCACTGTGATTATGCACCCTATACCACCCCCAGGTGCAACCATCATGAAAGGTTACCCTGGAATTAAGAGAGTTGGCACCTCAGAAATGGTAACATTTTCATGATTATAGCTGAGGCATCTTCACAAGCAACTGGGAGCCAGCTGCCATTAAATCTATATCAAGCAAGAGGAAACCTAGCCTTTTTCATTGTAAATGGAATGTTGTTGCATATCTTAAAGTTTTATTCCAAATGAGTATGAGCGTGACAGTGTTTCTAAAGCAATGAATTTAACACCTAGCATTTTAAGAGCTTGCACTTACTGCCAAAGCACTAATTAAGCTTTATAAATGAAAGACTAAGTGACTCATTAGAGGTCACAGAGACCATCAGTGTGGGGCTTTTGAATGTCATAAGGGCCTTGTATGAAGGTCAGGCTCTGTTCGTTCAGCATTATTTTTATGTGAAGTTCATTCTGTAGCTAATCATAATCCAGTTCATTTATGTACTCATTCATCCATTCATGTGTCCATGTCTTAAAACATTCGAAAAGCTCTTGTTGAGCATATTTACAAAATCTCATAGGAATGGCTAGAGACAGAAATAAACAAATCATCACTCTTGCCCTTAGGGAAGGACAGATCAAAAAAAGGAATTATTAGAGTATACAGGCTATGAGATAAAGATGCTATGGTAGGATGAGAGGGTCTCTACCCAGGGGTTTGGGAAAACTCCATAAAGGAGATCAGGTTTGAGCTGCATATTAAGGGATTTCACAGGAATTATTCAAAGACAAAAGTAATGGTGCAGAGCTTCCAGTATTTTCAGAACAGAATTTCTTCTGAGAACTATAGCAGATAAGGGCTGAGTAGGGCTGGGACCAGATTATGAAGTGCCCATAGGTCACACTAAGTAAATAATTGATGATGTCATCCTCAAGCAGGAGGATGACATCATAAATTACACCATAAAAAGTTCACTGTGAAACCAGGGAAATAGATTATAAGCTGTTGTAATAATCTTGGCTAATAAGAATGAATGGGATGGATAAGAGTCTTATTTGAAAAATACTTATAACAGAATGACAGGACTTGTTCGTGATTAAATGTCAGTTTGTTGGGGGTTCAGAGGAGAGACAGTAGAACACAAGGTAAGAACTGTGAAGAACTCCTAAAATCCTGGCTTAAACAGGTGAGGAGGTAGTAATATCTATTACCAGTGTTAGGAAAATCAAGATGATATGGAAATGTGGGAAAATAAATAAATCCAGATGTTGAGATTGAAGTATTTGTGGAATATCCACATTACAGTGGATGGATACAGTAGAGAGTAGCTGGAGATTAACATCAGGAAGCATAAAATAGTCATCAATATAGTGGTTGAAATTATAAAATCATTTCCACATCTAGCCATGTTTCTCATTGCTTTGACTTCACAGATAGTGTTTCTTACTTCTGATAGGATCACTGTCAGATCTTCCAACATGGCTGAGGAATGATTATTCTTTTGAAATATCAAACACCAGAATTATGACACATCTACTCATTATTCTTAGGAATATAGGAAAATGATTATGTGAATAAGTACAGTACTTAAAATATGTTAAAACGTGATCCTTTCTCCAGTAATAGAGAGGAAAAAAAAAAATGTGGTTACAGTGGGATTTGAACAAGCCCCTGTTTAACATTATTAGAAATGCAATATCCTCTCCTATACCACTTTTTATGCTCTCCTCTGTGCATCCTCCACTCTTTCCACCCTTACCCCATGGAATTTGCTGAGCTGACTGCATTTTAACCCTCCAAATGTCAGTGGTAAATCATTTAAAGAAGATCCAGAAAAGTGAGGCCCTCTGTGTTCTATAACTTTCACATATCAGGTTAAATAAATTTGTCTATATGCTGCTTTAAATTGGTTCTCTTCCAAACTCCACATATGCAAGTTTCATTTGTAAAGCTAACCCAAATCACTGACCAGAGAGATGAATAAAGATGTGGGGCCAAAACTGAATGTGAAATCAGTGATTGTACAATTTACTTTCACAGCTCAGTTCAGGCTGGACCTCTGGCCTAGAAAATTTCCACAGCCCCTCTTGCTCCCAGACCCACCCTGATGTGGAAGGGCACTTTATCACACCACCTCAGATCACCTCGTATCTCTGGGGCTAGAGTGGCAGCTCCTTGATGGCGAGGACCATGCCCTTCATTTTAGTTGCCTCAGAACCTAGTTTGGCATCAAATCCAAAATAAAAATTTAGTTTTTTATCTATTTTTTGTCAAACCATGACAAGTTATATGAATTAGGAACTATTTCTTCTAAATGAAACTGTAATTCATTCTAGAATTCACAGATAGCATTTTATCTTTTTAAAAAGATAAATTATCATGAACAAAAACATCATTGGATAATTGTATATAATATCCTATTTTAATGAATGAATCTATTTCAGGATATTGCTTTCTTTGTTCAAGGTTTATAATATGCTTTCCCACAATGATGGAATTTCTTTTCTCCCCAAAAATAGATTGAGCTCTGTTCAAAAAATGAAATATGAGTCATTAAGTTAGAATAAAATATTCTAAATTATATATCTGAAATTCAGGGCTAAGAAATTCTGAATTTCATATTCTATAATAAAAGGGTTGGATTAACCTTAAGAAACAAAAAATAATAATACCATGATATCTGATATATGCATTTCTATTATATATGCTCAACTGTATTCTTATTTATCTGTATTAATAAATTGACTGTAAGATAAGAATCATCTCTGTGTTACTGGATCTTTGCACAAATTTTATCAGCATCTTTCTGCAGTAGGCAGTTGCCTACAGTTTGTTTATCCAACTGGATAATGAGCTCCCAAAGTACAGGTTGTTTAGGTTCTTCAATATCTATGATGGTGCATGGCATAAAGAACTGTAAACATACATCCTCAGTTAAGTAAAAACCAAAAAATGTTCTGATTAAATAATGGCATCAGAGCCATGCATTTCTTCCCAGCTGAGTCTCAGCTGGCGTCTGGTGGTCATCGTTATCACCATGTTCCACAGCTGGGCCTCTGTCTTCATGCCAAGAGCAGCACATGGGAAGAAGCCAAGAAAGGGTCATGAACAGATGTCAGACATCAGGAGAAATAGGCATGACCTCAAAGCTGACCAGATAGAAGGAAAACAGAGCTGGGGATCAGAAAGTGATCTACTAAAACGAAGCCCAGACACAAGTGAGAACAACAGTGCCTGAGGGACTGTCTGGGATCAGGATCCTGAGAGGTTAGTGACTTACAAACTGAAGAAAACCAGCAAGGATATCCATGGTGTAAAGATCCTCACTAGCCATATAGGCCCATAATCAACTAGGCTTTCTCTAGTGTTTACGCTATTCCCTCCACCAATACTACAATTTGGTCACCTCAGTTCTTCGTTATTTTTGTACAGACCCATTCCTCTCACTCATTCTCTGAAAAGTCTTACCAAATTTTCAAAATTAAATTTGGTGCACTTCCTACAAGTTCATAAGTAAATAAGGTTGCACTAATTCACGTATACCCAAATCCTAAAACAGTGCCTAATACAGAATAGGCATTGGTAAATATTTGTTGAATGAAATAAGAAGAAATGTGTTCTATTTATGTATGGACAGAAACTGTTGAAACACAAGAGTTGCCTTATCAGTATCATAGTTAGAAGTTTCTAGTATTTATTCATTTAAAAAATATTTTTCAATAGCCTAGGTACTATACTAGATGCTGTGAGCACTGCATTATGAATGTTTATCGTATCTTTGCAATGGCCCTTTCCCTTAATGTTGGTTTTGTATGAGTGCTTTGAGATAAGGTTGATAAATAAGGTGCTTTTTTGTATTTTGACACTAATTATAACAATAACCAAGTAGAGGTGGTTCTTTTGTCATACATTTTGCAGATGATGAAAATGAGTTTCACGGAGTTAAAGGTCTAATTGAGTAACTTGAAAAGGTGGCTGAAATCAAACTCATATCTGTCTTATTCAAAGACAATTCTTTTTATACTATGTGTTTGTGAAAATGTCCTTATATTGTTATTATTATCATTCCCTTACTAGTTGAGCAAAGTATAGAGATTTTATTCCTCTTTGATATATTGGGATTAGTAAATAAAATATTTGGGTAATTTGTTTCCTCAAGAAATTGTCATCCTGACTAGTGTGGCTCAATGGGTTAGTCATCCTCCCACAAACAGAAAGGTCTCCAGTTCAATTCCCAGTCAGGGCACATGCCTGGTTGTGGGTCAAGTCCCCAGTTGGGAGTGTGCAAGAGGCAACTCACCAGTGTTTCTGTCTCACATTGATGTGTCTCTCTCTTTCTCCCTCCCTTCACCTCTCTCTAAAAATAAATAAATAAAATCCTTTATAAAAAATGAAATTTTCTATATAAGTAAAAAAATAGTCTCAGAGTAAGTAAAAAGTTTTCTAGTTGGATCTTCCTATGTGCCTTAAAAATTGTCTTTAGCTAGGCTATATTTAATTATTAAATCAAATAGAATTTATTAAAATATAAGAACTACTTTTGGTTAATACTTTATCAATGCTACTTAGTTTTGTATTGAAATTTAGAGAATGTTATACTGAGTTCTTCTCTGGGCCTCCTACAGCCTGAGCATCCTTGATTGTACCTATTGAGAATAAAATGATTTAAAATTAAATACAATTTTTTTCAATTAAAGAAAATTGAAAGAGACTATGTGACAACTAAATGTTAAGATATAAACTTTATTTTACCCATAATTTGGTTCCTTTATTACATTTATTTAAATACCCAACAACCTTATTCTAAGAGTTTAAGTCTTTAGCATTTAAGTCCAGTACTGAAGGGAGATCTTATAGGGCTTTATATTATAGGTCTATAATCAAATGTGTCACACTGTGCTTCTCACTTCTCACTCAAGACCTTTCCAAATGGCCCAGCCTATTTGAACACTTAATATGAATGAGTGTGTATGTGCAAATGCCTATGATTGTAGGTAAATGAATGCACTGAAGGGAAGAAAAAGAGTAAAAATTAAATAAATTAAATATTTTAGACTTCTATATAAGCTGATTTAGAGTGGAAGGATGGTTGCAATTGTAGACAGAGTTCTGAATTTGGCCCTCAGTCCTATCACTGTCTTGCAACATAGATAAAATTTTTAAAGTTTTCTAATTTTTCTCATACATAGTATAGTTGTACTAATAGTTAATTAGCATGAGTACTTTGATGAGTTATTTAAATAATATTGGTGAAGGGCTATTTTAAATCACTCTAGCTAAGTACCACCATCCCCTCCACTATTACTATCTAATCCACTGTACTTAATATATTTTATTCCATCATACATCACCACCTAAAATTATTATATGTGTATATTTGTTTGTTCTGCCAACCCTTCCAATAGGAGCTCTATAATAATAGGTGCTCTTCTTACCACTTATCACTACTAGTTTTCCAGGGACTAGGGAAGGGCTAGGGCTTATTAAGTTTTTTTTAGCTGTTGAATTATATTGTCTTATATAATCTATTTTCATGTGTTCAAAGTAGATGTTAAATCTTGCATAAGAGCACAAGCAGTTCTTTTAAAACTACCAACTATAAATTAATTTATATTGAAAACTAATTTCCAAATAATGGAACTTAGTAAGATATTTTGAGTGGGTAATATTGAATTTGAGGACAATGCTGACTTCATTTTGATAATTCCACTCATAGCTTAACACATTTTACCTAGGAAATCTGTAACATGTTTTGTCTAGCAGGAGCTGAATTAATTAATTAATTAATTAATCAATTTAACAGGTACAATATAAAGTGCTAAGGTAATAGAATATGATTGTGTACATTGTTTCCCTTGTGACAACTTAGTAGGAAGGACTTTTCACTAGAGGAATTGAGTGCAAGCTAAGTAATCAAGAAGCATAAGAGTTTTACAAATGCTCATACCTCATGGGGACATTGACAATACCATTAATGAACTGCAGTGTGAAATTAATGCACTGCCTTGTAGGGACAATAATCCCCTGAGACCCACCTGTGGTGGCATTACAGCTATGACTCATTTTCATAAATTGTTAGGAGGAAAAGTACCATGAAAATAGGATAGAAACTTTATTAATAGCATAATGCTTGTATGAGTTAGGAGGGAAGTCTCTTGCTTTTAAGTGTTGAGAAAGTAACTCTTTAAGGTAGCAATGAAACTGAAATCATTTAAAGTGCTCAATGTAAAATGGTTGCCTGAAATCAGTTGGTTAAAAAGACTATTTAATTTAAACATCAGTAAGCTATTGAGCAGCCATAATGAACCAAATAAATGGGAAATACCAAGGAAAAAAAAGAATAAAGGGAAGGAAGCAAGGAAAGAAACAGACAAGGAGAGAAGGAGGGAGAGAGGGAGGTTGGGAGGAAGGGAGGGAGGCTTCTTTAATTCAAAGGCAACACAAATTAATTGTCATATACACAAACACCTGATTGTACCCTATACAACTGTAATGAGCAATAACTGCATAAATATACACACAAACAAAACATTATCAGCAGATGTATAAAAAATGATTCATTATTGAGAATATAGCAAGGACTGGGTAAAATGTCAGGAAGTAATTAATGTCAGAGTGTCTCCTTAAAGGATAAATAGGATTTAAAGAGAAAAAAAGAAATGGTACACATTTTTCAGATGTTGAATAATTGATATTCTGGCAGTAGTTTTCAAAAGGGCTAAATAGATAGGTAGTCCTGTATGTTATTGCTACACATGATTATGTCTAACAGCAACCCTGATTATAATGAATGTTTACCGTTTTCTGATTTGAATCATACACTCAGTATTTTTATTAAAATAATTATTCTCCAAGGTTAGATTATTGCTGAATTTTTTATTACATTCACATGAAAGTTGCATGCTGAAGGTTTTATCTCCAAACTCTGCCTCTTTACTTTGGCCAAATTCCCGACAACTCCATAGATGTATACTAATACATAAGAAAACACATTATTTATTCTGTACTCACTCCTAGTTTAATTAAAGTCAGTTTATTGGACTTAAATAAAAAAGTAATTGTGAATTTTAAATTATACTGAGAATACTGTAATCTTGGTGTTCTATATAACACTAGATTTATATATGTGGTGGCTGCTATTTAGATCATTTAATGAGTAGGAAAAGCAAGCATCTTAAGAATGGTTACATTTATCAAAAAAAAGAGCATGCAATGTGAATAACAAAAAGAGTTTGTTATTCAGACTCAACCTCTAGAGTTTGTGGACAACAAGGGAAATATAATTCAGAAATTAAAAGGAAGAAAAGGATTCAGAAAAGTAGTTTCAAGCCAAATAACACTGGGTCATGAAACCAGAGAGGAAGGAGTTCAAAAAGAAATTCCAGGATCCAAAGATATCAAAGGGGTAAAAGACAAATATTGCAAAATAATTACATCAGTAAATAATTTATTTACCTAACAAAGCAATTTCTGTAAAAGAAGTAAAGGGGAAAATGACTTTAAAAGGTAAAAAGAAAAATGCATGGAAAAGTGGAAGAATAAGGAGTGCTCTATTAATACAAATTTGAAAGTGAAAAAGAAGAAATAAACAAGACATAATTCAGGAGGAGTGAGGAACAAATTAATGCTGCTATTTTTTTTCTAAGATATGGAGATCTGAGTAAATATGAACATCCAGGAAAGGAGGGAATGCAGAGAGAATAACTGAAATATTTACAAAGATTCTGAGAGCAAGTCCATTCAAGAGTCTGGAAGAGGAGTGTCTGAAACTTAAAGACAATGAAAGACATTGAAGCTGAGACTTAGAATCAGTCATTAGGATATTGTACAAAAGCCACAGAGTCTTGCAAAATTATCTCTTATTTATAATTATCAACTATGTTTTTCACATAGTATTTGACACCAAGATGAATTTTTGATTACCATATTTGTCCCAAAATACTGTCTTCTTTTTGTTAAGTGATACAGGCCTCTTTGCTCAAAAAGATCTTTCAGTCCAGCTCTGAATTTAAAAACAAAAAAAAATCTCATATATAAATAAGAAATTTTTTTCAAGGATCACCTGTGACTCATGGAGGAAATTTATATCATGGGATACTCCAGAGAGGGTAGTATCCATGTCATCATTGCTCCTTCACTATCTTCTTTATATACTTCTCTCTGAGTACTCTTCAGACAATCAACAATGCTGAAGAAGAAAAATGGTAAGGATGATGTGATGGAAATGAGTTGTTGACATGTTGAAAGATCAAGAGGGTAAAAATTTTTGGTTTAATTGCGAGATTGTCACTGAAGTTACTGGTTATAGAATACCAACTCAGGATCTGGAGAAGACAAGAGAAAGATAATAAACTAAGTTTATGTAAGTAAATTAGTGGTTTAATCATTGGAATTGTAGCAATCCTCAAGTGGCTGTGGGGTACTTTTTGTCTGTTTCTTCTTAAGTGGGTGAGAAAGATGAAGAGAAGAAAAGTGTCATGAAACATATAGTTAAGGGAGTAAGTTCCAAGTTCAAGATCTCAAAAATAGAAAGGTTATTTGAAATCAATTTGTCCAGTATGTGGCCAAGCTTGTGTTTTACTGAATTTAATTCATAGAAATCAAGTATGGTGGAGATGTCTTTAACAGAGATATCCCTGAGATTGACACTTGCTATTCAACCTCTATCCCACGTAGTTTTCAAACTAATTTAGTTTAGCTTCTCTCCCAACTTATAAATTGAATGAGCTAATAAAATCATTGGGGTCTCAGGATACAGTGATACATGAAGTCAGCTCTATGAGTGGACTTCCCAGTAATATAAGGCAACAGAATTCAGATGAATGTATAAATGGATGGGTGGATTGATGGATGGATGGATGGATGCATGGAAAGTAGATAGATGAGACAGATAGATCAATAGATAGGTAAATTAAATAGGTTAGTTAGATAAATAGGCATATATATACATACATATATTTACCAAGCTAGGGTGTATTTGATTTCTTTTTTTAACCTAATAAACCTGACTCTTCATTCTCAGATTCATGTCCCCAATGCAAACTCTTTTGAATCCCAAACAGGTATATCTGACATTTCTACTTATGCATTAGAAAGTCATCATATTTAAACTAAAATTCTTAATTTTCTCTACAAAACAGTGTACCTTCTCCCAATGAATGGTGCAACTAGCCCTAAAGTTGTTTAAGCAGATTTTTAAAAGTCATATAATCTTGTTCTTATGCCAATACCAGACTATTTTGATTACAGTGGCTCTGTAGTATAGTTTGGTATTGGGTGTTGTGATCCCTCCTACTTTGTTCTTTTTCAAGATTGCTAAGGCTATTCAGGGTCTTTTTGGTCCCTTAAAGTTTTTGAAATATTTGTTATAGATCTGTGAAATATGCCATTGTATTTTAATAGGAATTGCATGGAATCTATAGGTTGCTTTGGGTAGTATGAACATTTTAATGATGTTAATTCTTCCAATCCATGAACATAGTGTATGCTTCCATTTATTTGTATCTTCCTTAATTTCTTTCTTCAGTGTGCTATACTTTTCCTAGCACAGGTCTTTTACCTACTTGGTTAAATTTATTCCTAGGTACTTAATTTTTCTTGTTACTATAGTAAATGGGATTTTTTCCTAGTTTCTCTTTCTATATTTCATTGTTGTTATACAAATATGTCATTGATTTCTGAATATTGAATATTGACTTTGTATCCTGCTATTTTGTCAAATTCACTTATTAGGTCAAGTAGTTTTTTGGTGGAGACTATAGGGTTTTCTATGTGCACTATCATGTCATCTCTGAATAATGACAGTTTTACTTCCTCATTTCCAATTTGGGTATCTTTCATTCATTTTTCTTTTGTCTAAGAACTTCCAGTACCATGTTGAATAAGAGTGGTGAAAGTGGACATCTTTGTCTTGTTCCTGATCTTAGGGGGAAAAATTTTAGTTTTTGCCTATTGAGTATAATGTTAGCTGTAGGTTTCTCATATAAGACTTTTATTATGTTGAAATATGCTCCCTCTATTCCCACTTTGATGAGTGTTTTTATCATAAATGGGTGCTGTACCTTATCAAATGCTTTTTCAGCATCTATTGATATGATCATGTAATTTTTGTCCTTCACTTTGTTTATGTGGTGTACTATATTGGAACAGAATAGAGAACCCAGAAATAAACCCAGATCACTATAATTAATTAATGTTTGATGGAGGGCACAAGAGCATACAATGGAATAAAGACAGCCTCTTCAATAAATGGTGTTGGGAGAACTGGACTGGTACATGCAAACAAAATGAAACTAGACCACCAACTTATACCATATACCAGAATAAATTCAAAATGGATAAAAGACTTACATATAAGTTGTAACACCATAAAAGTCCTAGAGGAAAACATAAGCAGTACAATTTCAGATCTCTTGTGTTAGCAATATTTTTGCCAATATATCTCTTGGGGCAAGGGAAATGAAGGAAAAATAAACAAATGGGACTATATCAAATTAAAAAGCTCTTGCATGGCTAAAGAAACCATTATAAAAATGAAAAGGGAACCAACCATATGGGAGAACATATTTGCCAATGATACATCAGACAAGGGTTTGACTTCCAAATATGTAAAGAACTCATAAGACTCAACAACAGGAAGATAAACAATCCAATTAAAAAATGGACAAAGGAACTGAATAGACTCTTCTCCAAGGAGGACATACAGATTGCCCATAGACATATGAAAGAATGCTCAATATCACTAGCCATCAGAGAGATGCAAATTAAAACCACAATGAGATATCACCACACACCAGTCAGAATGGCCATCAATAACAAATCTATAAACAGCAAGTGCTGGTGAGGATGTGAAGAAAAGGTAACCCTAGTGCACTGTTGGTGGGAATGCAGACTGGTGGAGCCACTATGGAAAATAATAAGGAATTTCCTCAAAAAACTAAAAATGGAATTGCCTTTTGACCCAGCAATTCCACTGATGGGGATATACCCTAAGAATCCCAAATCACCAATGCAAAAGAACTTATGCACCCTACATTCACAGCAGTGCTATTTACAATAGCCAAGTGCTGGAAAGAGCCTAAGTGCCCATTAGTAAATGAGTGGATCAAAAAACTGGTACATTTACACAATGGAATACTATGCAGCAGAAAGAAAGAACTCCTACACTTTACAACGCATGGACAGAACTGGAAAGTATTATGCTCAATGAAATAAGCCAAGTGGTGAAAGACAAATACCATATAATCTCACCTGTAAGAGGACTCTAATGAACAAAACAGAACCACAGGCATGGAAACATGGAACAGACAGAGTGTGATCAGAAAGGAGGGAGGAGGAGGGTAGTGGTGGAAAGGAACTAGGCAAAGGATATGTATGAATAACCCATGGACAACTGTGGGAACTGACTGTGGGAATGGAGGTAGGATGTGCAGAGGAGGGCAAAGTGGAAAAATTCGGACAACTGTAATAGAATAACAATAAGAAATAATTTAAAATAAAAGTCATACAGTCCTTCATATAGCCAACATGTCTGAAAATCTCACAGTTCTATTTCTTAATATCTCTCAAATTTCTTCATTATCTTCCATCTCCACTACCATCATCCAAGCTACAGTGACCTCTCTCATGAATCAATATAATTACATCTTAATTTGCAACATATTTTTTAATATTCAACTTAATTTTTCATATTTTAACTAGTACATAGAATGATATTTCTAAAATGCAAATCTCATCCGGTCATTGCTTGCTTAAAACCCTCCATTGACTTTTCATTGTTCTTGGAACAAAAACTTAAAAATCTTTAAAGTGGCCTGTGTGTTTCCTATGAAGTGGCCTTTGTTATGTTATGTCACTGTCCCCCTTATCCTCTGCTTTGGCCTTCTTTCATCTGTTTACATGAGCCACATTCCTTCCTACCTAAGGGGATTCAAACTTTTTCCTAGGATATTGCCTTTCCTGATTAATTATTACTCACATATATTTTTTTTACTTTGTTAATTATTACTCATCTTTGAGCTCAGATTAAACATTCCCTTCCTCAGGGAAGTCAGCTTCTGATATTTTTCCATTGTTGTATTTCTTTTCCTTATGATCTTGGTGTTAATATTTTTATTCATTGTTATGGCATCAAATATATCTTTTTTGCTACATTGTATATTTTGTTCCTAAATTCATTGCCTGGCATACAAGAGTTGCCAAATGTATGTTGAATGTATAATGTTATTAACCAATGTCATCCTAATAACTTTAATTTAAAAAAAATAATAAATAAATTAGAAAATCCTGGAGGAGAAAGAATTGGCCAATTTTTGAAGTATATAAGAAAATTGAAAATAATGCTGATGGACAACAAATTAAAGAAGCAATAATTTGGATGGTGCGGTTCAGCTAAAGGACGAGTGTGGAAAGTTTCAGAAGGTCTAAGTCAATCAAAACTTTATGATGTTTATAATCATAAGTCCACATTATTCTGTATATTGTGATTCTTAAGTTGTTAAGAATCAGAAATCTATTATCAATGTTATATAATATTAATTTTAATATTTGGAAATATGTGTAGCATAATTGTCAATAACTATTATTATAACATTTTATGTATTGTGATAATATACAATACTAATCTAAAAACTTGCCAATTTTTAGAAGCCAATAAGTCTCTTCCATCTAAATGTTTAATGTAGCAAATCAAGCACAAAGTTACAACCTTATGATCAATGATAAATTCATAGCCACATCTGAATTTCACACCTGCTTATAAGATTTAATATTTTTGTTTTTAATATAGGTAACAGATAATACAGACTGGCTTCAGCATTAAAGAGGACTTATTAGTTCATGTAATTAAAAAGTCCAAGATGGTCAGGTTTTAGGCATGGTATGACCAAAAATCTGACTCCATTTCTTTGTGACTCTCCATGTTTCAACTTTACTCTCAGATTGGCTTTTCCATCATGGTGAATAATAGCAATTAGCAGCTTTACAGTTTCTTATAACATTTTCCAGAAGAAGAAAGAGAATATCTATGTCCCACAGAATCCAGAAAATATCCTGATTAGACCAGGGGAAACACATTCTAATTATACTGACTAAGGTTACCTAAAACAATACCTGTGGCAATAAAAGAGATTACTTTGATTGAGACCAGTCCAGACTGATCTCTAGAATTGAAATGTGTTTACAGCAGGGGAGGACAAGAGTGAATATCAACAAAAAAACACCACTCACTATAAGTTTGGTCTTCTGGATGCTGCTGTAAATGTACAACTGAATAAAAATTCTCTCTATATACATGCACATGTGCATGTACATATATAAACACACATGTACACACATACATATATGTACATATATACAATACAAACACATGCATGGCGTGTCCAGAAAGTATCCGGCCATGTACTATGAAAAATAGAGACATTTATCAAAAAAGATACAAGATACAAGAAACATTGCACCTAGGACAATGATGCCTCAGTCCCCTTCAAAGTAGACACCTTCGGACCTCACACAGTTCTCCCAATCTCCATCAACTACCCTGTAGTATTTTCCTGAATCTCATCAATGCCCTGAAATCTCTTCCCTTTTGAAGGTGATTTTAGTTTTGGGAAAAGTCAAAAGTCACAGGGTGCCAAATCTGGGCTGTAGCAGGGCTGAGTCACTGAGTGACTTGATGTTTAGCCAAAAACTCTGCACAAGATGTGATGTATGAGTGACTGCATTGTCATGATGAAGCTGCCAATCACCAGTTGCCCATAGCTGAAACCTTCTGAATCATCTGAATAGTTCCTGGGGAGAAATGTTCTAGCTTATCACAAAATTTGATGCAGAATTTTTGCTCTGCTCACTCAGTCATTTGGAATGTGACAGCCACACAGTACACATGCTCACTCAATGGCAACTACTGCCCCTACAGACTAGTGAAGGCATCATTGTTCACACATATGCAATCCAGTCCACTCTCCTTGGCTGCCAGGTTACATTGATGTTGTGCAAACCATTCTCATTATATTAACAATGGATGGAATTTTTCCAGATATGTATATTCTAGTCACGTAACTATGTATAGAAAAATTAACTTCATTGGACATTAACATAAGTAAAAATGTGAAATTACAGGTTGTCCACCAATAAAATAATTTAATCCATTTATATAACAACTTGTTATGTCATTGCTCTAACTACATTTCCACAGCTTTCAAGTATTTTTCAAAAAGTTCAGTAATCAGAACAGATTGTTTTCATTTTTTCAAATACAAATGTATTTTCTATAATTCCAGGTGAATAATCACTGAGTTCCTTCAACAAAAATGTACATGTCTTGGCCACAATTTGACCACACAATAGGTACTAAATAAAGAAGTGTTGATTATTTGAATAAATTAACTTTAAAGATTCATTAACCTATCAAGTCTTTAATTTTCACTTAAAAAAATAGTCACTTCCATTATCTAGTAGCTTGACAACAATGGAGTATTGAGTTGAAGGATTCATTGTGTCCTAGTCACATTCTTGTTCAAAAATTTTTCAACAAAATTGAAACTCTGTCCTCTGAAATACTCTGTTCTAGGCAGTAATTATTCTTTTTATACTCCCTGTAGCATCATATGCATATATAAAACATAGATAGCCCTTGTAATGTGTAATTTGTCATCCATCGATTCAACAAATGTTTATTCAGTATTTACTCTGTTCCAAGTTCTGAGATATAAATAAAACAAAGATATAATACCTGCCCCCAAGGAACTTAACTGTGTGGGGTTGGATGAGAGTGGACAAAGAATGTCTTATTTGTCATTGTAACTCAACAGTAGCATAGATATATAGTAGGTGCCTAATAAACATTGAAGTTCATAAATAACTCATTGAAGACTAAATTAATTACGTCTTTGGAGAATTTATCATTCACTACATTGCTCTGGAAAGGATGGAAATGGGACTCTAGTCAATCACAGTTATAAAACCAATCAATTAAGGGAATAAAACACTGAATTAGAAAAACTAAATTTTATGAGTGTTGTAATAAAATTCAAGGCATTAAATTAAGTTTTATGGAATGCTGATGCCTTCCCTAAGGAACAAAATACTTTGACTTTCCTAATGATTCCTGTTGCCTAGTTCTTTGTAAGAATTAACCTCAGGGCTTTTATTTAAAGGTTAATGAAACCAGACCTGCAGTTCTAAGCACTTGATGTTTCTAATTCTTGAAACACTGTGAGTGATTGTCTTATATATGAGGGTGCCCAGACCCTCAGTGTTAACATCTATTCTTTCTGCATTTACACACTCAGTCCATCTGTCCTATGTATATCTTTCCACCTGGTCACATTGGTTTTACTTCAACAAACATTTATAGAGTGTCTATTATGAGTCAAGATCGTTACTGGACTTGTGGGTGAGGGATGTGGAAAAATGCAACCAAGTTTTGAAGTCCAGATAACTTTGGCATAAATCTAGACAGGGCAAATGGCTAGGGAGTAAAGAATATAAGTCTGATTTTTTTAAGAAGATAAGTTTGATTTTAAGTACAGAGCTTCAGGTGAGGCTGGGACATCTTGACAGACCATATGGTAAATAGTTGTAATTGTTGGTCAGAATCTTTGGAGAGTTTGGATCTTCACAGAGACAATAGTTAAGTTGGAATTCTTACCACCACTCACACATGCCATGAACATCTCCATTCTTTTCCTGGTGATACCTTTACCTGAAATATCCCATTTTTCTCAGCCTACACAAAAGCTATGAACACATAAAAACTCAGTTCAAGTTATTTTCTTTAGATCCTGCTTTGACTGTCCTTTTTATCCCTCTAAATATCCCTTACTACTGAACTTCTTTTCTTGTGCCCATCATAACACCTGATATTTGCTTATAACTTCAGGTTGTTCTAAATTATTTTGTGTGTCAAAAGTTTATCAACCAAGATTTTAATCTTCTTGAAGTAGGAAAATATTATTTACCCTCTCATATATCCCACAAGCCTGAGAGTTCAGCAAATCCTCCAAAATCCTTTGTCATTTAAATTGCTAGTATACCCCTCTTGGCCTTCTCATAACAAAGTCCTTCATCTTTAAAAATCATCACCCTCCTTCTGTTTATTCAGCATTCAGGAGTCCCTGTTTCATTGACAAGCAATGGGTTAATTGTTCTTTCTTGAAGAAGAGAGGCATCTAAACTATTGAAATGCAATGTGCTATATGCTAGATTGAAATTAAGCACAGGGTGTTTATGGTACAAAAATGCATCTTTCTTTTAGACAGGTAGGATTATTAAAGGCTTAGAAGAAAAGGCATTTGAAACAAGGTCAAATTGAGTAAGATGAGGGGAAAAGGTGTGACTAAGCTAGCATGAATGATTATTAAAACTGGTAGTAGGAAGAATTAGTAAGAAATCATAATATCTTCTAGGAAGAACTGAAAGTAATCAGGGCATACAGAAATAACAGGAGATTGATAAGAGAGAATATTGAGCAAGGACAACAACATGAAAGATCTGTGTTCTTGTTAAGAAGCTGGCTTTTATTTAAAGGCAGAGAGAGCCAAAGAAAATGTTTCAGCACAGATGTAATATTACTTAATTTGTGTTTTATAAATATTTCCAATAAGAGCAAAGGGAGACCAGTAGTACCTATTCCAAGTGAGAGAGGATGAGTTCCTAAATAAATTCATCACTTGGGAGGTCATGAAAAAATAGGTTCCCAAGACAGTAAGGATGTGGAATCACAATGACTTTGTATCTAGAAGGGGCAATCCTTGAAAAAAAATAGGAGTGACACTGGCCTCCCACTAAGATGATGGTTTGAACAATTACAGGAGAAATGGTAGCATCCATATGCACAGCAGAAAGGACAAATGTTACTGTTGGGGAAAATGATGACTTTTCCCCAACAGTAACAAGTGGGGGAAAAGTTGTCTTTTGGACAACTTTTGGACAAGTTGTCTATCTCACAGGTGTCAAAAACTCTAATCTGAGCTCAGGAAGCATAATAAGGCTGGAGGTAGAGATTTAGAAATAACTAGATAAAAATGGTAATTGAAGTTATGAGATGAAATGTGAGACTCTAAGAAAGTGCAGGTAGAAAGTGCCAAAGACAAAACCCCAGGGAACACTAATCCTCAAGGTGCATAGGCTCACCCAAAAGAATGCCAGAGAATGGAGTAGTCAGGGCAGTAAGAGGAGGGCCAGGAAAAGATGATGCCATGGGAGAACAGATTTTCAAGGAAGACATGGTCAATCATTTAAAATGCAGCAAAGGTCAGTGACGCTCAACACCCCTTCCCTACCCAAACAGGACACGGGCTGATTATCTACTTCACTCTGGTATTTCTTAGATCCCACATATGAACAAGACATGCTTGTTCTTCCTCCACACTTCTCTGAATCCTCTCAGAGCTTCTCTGTAAACTCTCCACCTTGTCCTCACATCTGCTTTATTTGAACAGGGCAACACACTCCTACAACCAGTAGCACATGGACACCTGTTAATTATAATTTTTCTTCAAAATAGTGTGGTGTCTCCTAATATAAAATTATGCACTATTTGGTCCTGCCCAACCCTTCTCTATTCTTCTTCACAGTCTGGGTTTATATTTTCAACTAAAGATAAAATACACATCCCAAAACTTTTTTTTTCTTTTTACTTCTAAAACATGTGTTTTGCTCTAACTGGACATTAAAACATGAACAGCCAGTACATTTAAACCATTTAGGGGCAATTGCAAACTAAAAAAGCAATTTTAGCAGCCTAAAAAATATCAATAATAAATGAACTTGGTCAGATGAGAAACAAATGAGTCTACAACTCAGAAATAAACTGTTCTTAAATTGCCAGGCTTCTCTGGGTGGCTTTCATCACCAGACGCAGGTCCAGAGCAGAGTGACTGAACTGCTTCACTTCAAACTCAGAGTGTTGATTATTTACATTGTTGACTCTTCTGTGTTGAATGTGACTAAAACTTTGTCATCCTCATTGCCAATAATTTTATAACTACAGACCATATTGTCTTGGTTCTTTGGAACTGTTTTCCTCTTTACAAAATATCCTGTAAGGAATCAACACTCAGGTGAAGGGATGCTTACTAAAAGTAACAGGTTCTGTTTTTCCTACACTAATTTATGTACATCTGGGTGTACATACATATATGCATGCTTGTATACATTAGCATGCATACTGATGTGTGTACGTGTGTGACTCTTTGTGTAAAACTCTAACTGCCCTAGAGGACAAATACTATCAGTGCTTTTCTTGTTAGCAGAGAAGACAAGGAAGGTTATGTACCCATTTAGATAAAAATATTCTGCCCATCCAATGAACATCACATTGGGTTAAAACAATTCAACAAATAACAATAACAAACAAAATAACCTCCTTGTTATTGAAATGTTTACTGATGCCTGTAGAAGAGCTTCTAGTAGTAAAATTTATTATAATCTAACATGATAATATATGTGAGCTTAAAAATAATTGGTTGAAGTGAAATTTAATAAAAAATAATAGTGTTGCATGGTGGGTAAGAAAAATAAATGCCCCATTTCTGCTAGCACGGCACATCCTGAATTCTTTCATCACCTATTAAAATGTAAATCCAGTATCCAGCTCTCTGAATAAGCATGATTTTATCATCTCTTAATTCACTTTTAGCATCTTTTTTTTTGCTTTTACTATCTCTTATTTTTGCTGTCCTTTCTATGGCCTTGCTCTCATAGAATTTTGTCATTTTATGATTTCTCTATCCCTTCATAATATCTCAGTTTCTTCCAAGCCAACCTGACCTTCTTAATAATCTTATGCCATAGTTGATTGATCAGACCAATTTCCCAACCAAACCTTCAAATCTCTTGCAAACCTGATCTTACACTCCACTCATTTAGTGAAATCAATCCTATAATCCACCTGCTACAGCTCTGTGTCTAAGCTGTGGAGAACTACTAGAGAAAAGCATGCAACTGAATCCTGTCCTGATCCACATCAGCTTGGTCATCTTCTTCTCTTCTCCTTCATCTCACTCCACTAAAATCTGGCTTCTGTTCTTACCATGCCACCACACCTCCCCAATTGTGTTGCCAGATCCTAAAGGCAGTTATATCGTTCCTTTTGAAGCTCTTGCCTTCGTTGGCTTTTTATTAGCATTCTACTCACCACCACTACTCCCACTGTTATTCTCTTCCCTCCTCACCTTTTCTTCTCAAAATCCTAAATGAACATCTTCTCCTCCAAGTATTCCTTAAGTATTGGTGTCATCTGGCCTTCTGCATTTCTCCCTTGCTCATATCATGCATAACACTCTCATTGGGTAATCATATTTCCTATAACAGTTCCACCAAGAACTGATTTATTGACCACATTTAAATTGAATATCTCAGGCCAGACTTCTCTGAATTTATACTATATGTGTAATTGTGTTCTTTTTGTTTTATTGTTGTTCAAGTATAGTTGTCTCCATTTTCCCACCACCACTTTCCCCTGCCCCACCCACCCCCACATCCCACCTTTAGTCCTACCCTCCTTTGGCTTTAAAGGATGCATTTTTAACATAATCCACTTGAGTACCTTGCAAGCATTTCAAAATCAACATATCTAAAACTGAACTTCTCAACACACATTTCTCTTTATAAATGTTACTGGTCACTCAAATAAAAAAAATCAGCCATTCTGGACTCCTTTTCCTTAATCACACTCCACAGACTATTAATCAGCAAGTCCTGCCTCTTTGAACTCCTAATACAGAAGTTCTTACTTTAATTCCTTACTTTTCATTTTACAATCACTTCCTTTTTATAAACCCTCATTAGTCCTTACCTGAATTATTGCAGAAGCTTCCCTGTAAATACCCTGATTTTATTTCTTCAAGTTTATTTACATGAAAGAGTCATCTATCAAAACTGTACATTGATCTATGTCACATTCATGTTTAAAATTTCTATAAAAATTAAACTGCTGGTCACCATGATATAATCAATATGGAGACATAAGTTTTTCTTGACTTCAGTTATCCTCAAAAGAGGGACAGCTAACAGCTATCCATAGACAAGACACTATTGTGAAAATCTAAGAACCTAAGGGTAAAGCTGAAGTACCCTCCTAGAAGACAGACTGAGAAGGACCACATTTGGAAGGGTAAGAGGAGCAGCCACCCTCTGACCACATTGCCCCTCTCCTAGGTTGGCACAGCCCCACAGTGAGAGGGCTTCCCTCAGTCTATGGTTTTGCTGGGGGGATGCGGCGAGAGCCCAAGGTAGACATCTAGCTCCCCCAATGTTGCAGGGTAGTTCCTGGGAGGCACATCTGGGCCTCACATAACTGAGATAACTAGGATAATCTATGGGTTTTGACTTCTAAGAATCAGATAGAATCAGAGAGAAGGAGGGTGAAGTTTACAGCAATTAGCATTTAGGTGTTGGCAGACTACATACCTCCTCACAGCTGCACCCGAGTAGAGGTTGCCACCAGTAGCCCTGTCCATCTGTGGAGTCAAGCTAGTGGCCCTATCTGGCAGAGAGCTCAGTTGGTATCTCTTCCAGATTCAGGTCACCAGCCAAGGAGCTGTATCTGCTTTGGAGCCTCACCTGCTGCTTTTGTTCCAACTTCCTATCCTCTTTTCCTTGCCTTTCAATGAACTGTTGCATACCTCAAAGGTTAAGTTTTACCTCAGTACACGTTTTTTGTTCTCTGGGATCTTAGCCTCTTGAGCGCTAGCTGACCAGATAGTTTTCTAACAGCATAGATACATTTTTGTTTAAAGTTTATCCAGCCTTCCCAGTTGTTTTCAGAGGGAGTTTGTCTAATCTATCATGCCTAGAAATGGAAGTAGCTGTTTGGTTTTAGTATAATTTACATTTTCAGTCTATTTGGATTAATTATTGAGCAGATGGCAATCATATTTTTCAGACTTTCAGGTTCTGACTTTTGTCTGGCTTCTTATATAATGATTATTTCTAAAACTTAATCTCATACCCAGAACAATTCTCAATTACTTACTGGTCTTCCACAGCTTATAAATTTTCAATGGTAAACCATATCTGATAGATGTGAGAAGTTAACAATAGAGTTGGTTTCAGCCTGTGTCATGGGGACACTTTGTCAAGGAAAAGCATGTTGCCTCAGAGTGAAATGGGATTTGAAGATAGTCCATTCTCCATTTATGTACAGATATCAAGGTCTCTTGGGCATTTTGTAATAGTGCTTTCCCTTATGAAGAATGAGACTCTTCATAACTTTCCTTACACTACAAACATGGGTATTTTATCAGAAGATGACTGCAGTGGTTTAAAGCAGTTCTCTGTTTACAGTTTTGGGGAGGAAATAAAGAAGAAAACAATTCCAAGGTATGGGTGTGTGTGTGTGTATGTGTGTGTGTGTATAATAAAAATTAAAATAACTCTTCTCTTTACATTTTCATATACAAAATCAGATAACTTTTGACACAGATTTGGATCAAAGACCACATTAAGAGGTTGTACAGGTTCAGTTTGGGTTTCCAGATTTAGGTAAACTAAGTTTGAATCCTGTATAGCCCTGGGTGATTTACTACTTTTCAAGCTGAAGTATCCTAACCTTAAATGTGAAGATGTAAACACATCTACTTCACAGGATTATACTGTATATAATACCTGGAGGATAACACACCCTAAATATGTAATCACTGTTATTCTGTAAGTTTTCATTTGCCGGGCTCTAATGCTGAAGAGTGAGTAGGGAGTAAAGTTTTTTCCTTCTGTTTATTCTTTATACACAGTGCTCTGCAAAGAAATTGGCATATGCAGTGTTGCCCATCAGGCTTTGCTAGATGAAAAAGTAATGTCAGATAATGTGGCAGGTTAAGCAAAGTATGAGGAAATAAATAAGATAAAAATTATAAGTCCCTCATGACCTGTTATAAGAAATAAAGAAAGAAAACACAGGAAGGGTGGCAGTCATATTTGTCAACACCATAATGAAATCTGCCTTACTGCTGGAAATGTAATGCACGTTCAAACAGTAAGTATTGACTGTTTGACCAAACACTGTGTTTAGCTTAGCAGCATTAACAGGAGAAACTGATACAATTCAATGGAAAAAAAAGTTTGTAGACTGAAAACTGGAAGGTTATTTAAGCAAGGAAGCTTCACGAGGACACATAAAAAGTACTACATAAAGCTGTGGATACCCTACTGATAATGTGCTTTCTCTTTTTAACTGAACCATTTATCTTACTCTATATTACACATTTTATGCAACCATTTCAACTTTTACACTTCTTCAAATGACTATAATATGCCAAGAGACACATGGGCTGTGTAATTCATAAAATAACCTATTTACACATTTTTTCAGCCTATCCTCTTTGAAGGGTGTGTATAATAAGGAAGCATTTGTGGAGGGACAAGACTTGAAACCAGAAGGGAGAGCATTTGCCATCCTAGAACCTACAGTGAGGAAGGATGGATGTTCCATCTATTCTAATGTTTGATACTGTTGATCATTTTTTATAATTCCCCAAGTGTTTGGAAGTCAGTCTACTCTGACCAAACATAAAGTTAGATCAGACCTCCTAACACTGTATTCCTTCCAGTATTGATATGCTTGGCCTTTCAAGTGAGGAAATATAGAAAGGAGGTGGGGAGTTGGTAATAACTTTCTACAGCTTTGTAACAAATTACCACAAATTTAGCAGCTTCAAAAAATATCCACTTATTCTCACATCTTCTGAAGGTTGTGAGTCCATGTATGGCATAGTGGGTTCACCATTCAGGATTAAAAAGGCTGAGATCAGGTGTTCCCCAGCTGCATTCCTTTCTGGAAGCCTTGTGAGAGAATCTGCTTCCCAGCACATTCAAAGTTTGGGCTGAATTCCATTCCCTTTGGATTTAGACCTGAGTCCCTATTTCCTTGCTGCTTTTTAGCCAGGAGTCACTCTTGGGTCAGGGAAGTCACCTGCATTCCTTTACACAAAGCTCCCTCTGACTTCATAGCCAGCAGTACAGCTTTTCCTGCAGCTGTCTCATACTAAATCCCTCTCATGATTGAATGTCTTTGGGAAGACTCAGGACTCTTTTCAAGGATCACCTAGGTAGGTCAGCTTTGCTGAGGAATAATTTCCCTATTTTAAGGTCAATTTATTTGGGACCTTAATTACATCTTGAAAATTCCTTCAACAGCAGCACCTATGGTGATTAGTATTTTATTTTAATTGCTGTTCAAGTACAATTTCTGCCCCATCCCAGCCCACCCCCAACAGCCCCCCCTCCTGTCTCCACCCCCTCCTTCTTATTTGATTGAAAAATAATTGAAAACAGGTGTTGTACCAGACAGCAGGAATCTTGGATGCCATGTTAGAATTTTACCTGTACAGTCCCAACCCTATGGTCCCTGTCCCCCATTACATGGCTCTGAAGCATCTCCCTTAAGAACATTCTCCATCCTCTCATCACTGTATGCCATTATTTTGGAGGCTCTATGAAGCACAGAAAGTGTTGAAGTTTTAGAACTGGAAAGATATGAATTTAAATCCCCTCTATATTTGCTGTGGGATTTCAAATGGGTTACTTGGTCCCTCAGAGCCTCAGTTTCCTGAGTGGTAAAATCTAGGGAATTAAGAAAAGTAATTCAATGGCAATCATCTGTCCTATGCTAGACACTCAGCAAACTTTAGGTTCCTGACTTTTCATCCTTTTGAATGTTCTGAGATAGCTCCTCCAATCCACATCTAGTTATTCTGTATAAAGCCTTGGAAATTGAAAGACTAGATTTACAAACCCCAGAAATCAGTTGATTTTCAGTAAATAACCTAACCATTTTCTCAAAACTTCTACATCATGCTTGTTTTTTGTTTTTTGAATTAAACAATTCACTGATGTTGACTGGCATATATTCATTAGAAATTTTAAAGTATAATATCCTTCCTTGCTTTTCACTATTATTTAGAGATTCTAACACCTTCTACGCCCCCAGGGGAGGGAAAAAAGGAATATCATATGAAGACAGCCAAGCAGTCAGTAGACTCCCACTATTGGGAAAAAAAATCCCAAAATATCTGTTAAAATGCTATTGGTAAGAGATTTGGCAGGGTGATGATTACATGTGGGTAGAACAGCAGTTTCCATAATAATTATGTGGGTTGCAAACAGATTTTGAAAAAAATAAAAGCTCTGGGATGTTTAATGAATGTTCGAATGTTCTAATAACCTTAATAGCATCAGGTAGAGACAGAAAACCATTTTGGAGGGGGAACCAACTTAGCCTTTCAGAATCATTTTATAAGGCACATCCAACAGCATTGTTTTCTCAGTTAAAAATGACTATATGCAGTTATCTGAACAGCATTCCCCTATAATTTGAAGTTTGCCTTTTAAAGTCTAATTTCCTAATAAGTCATTTTAAACATCTCTTGAGTGCTTAATATGTGCCAGACATTATAATAAACATAAGGCTGAAGAGACATCCAAAACATAAAATTTATAGTCTACTTGGGGAAAACAGAAGTGAATGTGCCTAACTTTAATACTATGATAAATACAAAACTGAAAACATCATAACATTGCCTCCTTGAGAGCAGAAATCCTATCTTCTTGTTCATCACTATGCCCCAACATTTAGAATATGAGTTACCCAATACCTGTTCAATAAATAAGGGAATAAATATCACGGTGTTTTGGAAGTAGAGAGGAGGGAACTATTTAGCCCAGGGGAGCTTGAGAAAGGTTGTTATAACTTTCATTGAAGCTCAGTCTGTCTGCTTGATGAATGAGTTGGATTTTATCAAATCATGAAACACATGAAGAGGTGAAAAGATGGCACTCTGTGCAGAGAGAATAGCATCCTCAAAGACTTGGAGGTGTGAAAGAGTGACATATTTGAGAAATACAAATCGGCATGCTGTGTCTCCAATATACAACACATGCCTGGTTGGTGTCAGCAGTAACAATATCATCATGATAAGCAGGACTAAAGAATTCAGTGAGCAAGAATAAATGTGTTCCTGACCCACCCATGACAAGTCTCCCCCTCATTTCCCCTCATGTTCCTGATACAAAATTTAATGACTTCAGGAATAGACATTCTGTGGCTACATTTTTAGTCTGATATTGCTCCTTTGAAACAGATTTTGAGGTGATTTATTTATGTTATTTGCTCATGGCAGATGGTTCCCCCAAAACTCTGTAGAGTTATACTAAATAATTGTGTTGCCAATTGAGAGTACAAATAATGAAATTCTACCCATTGCATGTGATTAGCCTTCCATGTACATAAATCAGAAGATTGTAAATGTAAAAATAAAAAGTTTGAAAACACCCAGAATACTAATTGAGGTGATCAGGGAATAATTTCAGGGAGACAAGACAGGAATATGAATTTCAGTGAGAGATGATTCAGTGACTAGAAACCTAATGGATTTTACTTTTGTGGACAGACTGAGTAAAAAAGGAAAGAAGATGTTCAGTGTATAGGATAAGCGAGGAAACTTCTAATGGTTTAGAAGTCATCAATACCTATCCAAGCAGGTCATGCCTAATGGGATGACAAGAACAGGAAGACTGTTACTAAACGGTCACCTCATGCTACATATATTTTTCTGTTTTCCATAGCAGTAACTTAAAACATAGATTGATAAAAAATAAAAAAGGAAAGAAAGATTATTTTGGCTGCCTTATAAAGTTTTAGATTTTTATACGGGAGACAATTTAAAGTTATATAGCATCTCTATATTAACATTCAATAGTGAATGAAACATTTTTCCTCATAATTTTCTAAGAGTTCTTTTTATTCTTGTTAGCATGTAGTCCTCAGGAACTTCCACATTTCAGAAATTTATTTGGTACTAAATCTAGTGATTGTAAATCCTGCAGTAATTATTTTATAGCCATAACTACTTGGTGCACTTTATACGAGTAAGTTTAGTTATTAAAGGACAAGTAAGATTATCCATCTCTGGGCATTGAGAGCTATTAAGTGTATGTGTTCAAAGAAGAGAGGAGAGGTTAAGTTTAGACTACTTAAGACTTATATTAGAAAATTATGAGAATTAAATTTTGGTACATTAGATTGCTAATGTTTGGAATAATTGGGAGAGAATCAGTGATTTAAAGCAAGAGAAGAGAGAGGAAGTTCTGGGAGTTTTCAAAAGTGAGAAAGATGAGGAAGGATTTTTATAGTTGGAGAGAAGTACAACATTTGAAACCTTAGAGTAAAGTAGGGCTGGGGGACCAGCTGCTTCAAGGTAGAACTATATGTGCATGCCAATAAGTACAGAAGTTAAAGTCAATAAATAAACAACAATTTGGATATTAATGTTACCAAGGATAATAATGGTAATGGTATTTTAAAGTGCTTTCTTATGTGCCAGTAACTATTTAAGTGTTTTATGGGCTCTAACTCATGTACTCCTTGTAAGGTAGATATTATTAGTACTCACTTTAAATAAGAAAACTAAGACAAAAGATATTCAATTGCCTTAAATCACAGTTGAAGTGTTAGAGTCAGGATTCAGACCCAAATGGTATGACTCCAGAATCTGTGCTCTTAGCCATTATACTTCCTCCCAAACTAAAAAAGTGACTTCAATTTCAAAGAAAAACAATAAAGGGTTGGAAGGAAAAATGTGAGCCAATTGGTAAAACATTTAGAAAGATAAAAGTGAATACTAAAGACAAATGCAAGATTAAGGGTGATTAGAATTGAGTGATATAAATGAATGGATGATACTAACTTCACATTTAAGGCTGTGATGAGAAGACATAGTCAGGGGCCAAGAGTCAGTTTTCCCACCTGTCCTCTGACTTAGGAGTGGGAGATGATGAAGCCCATGAAAAAGTTACTCAGAAAAGCTGTTTCCTTTGGTATGAGATAGGAGAGAGAGGAGGCAGAGGGAAAAGAAACCACTAAAAAAGTAGGGGAAATGGGAGAAGGGAGAGATGACATGTTTTAAGCTAAAAATAAATGAATTAGCCAAAAAGCAAATGTTTGCATAGCTCATTGCATTCTTTAACTAAGGCTTGGAGTGAGCCAGCAAGTAACTGGTCAAGAATTGTCTTAAGACCTTTCAAGAAGATAAGTCATAGTGATCTGTCAGTCCTACAGATGGAGGCTAGTGTGACCTGGTATTAAGAAGGAAAAGGTCATTTCTCGTTGGTTTACCACTCTATGCACTGTGGTTGATGCCATCTAAGAAATATACTAGACATTCAATAAACAACTATTTGCTAAATGAACCAATCATCATAACTAATGATGACAAGCTGTTATTCTTTGTATGCCTGACACTGTGACAGCATTTATAGTGAATACATTTCATGGAGTATGGTTGGGCAAATATTGCAATATAGTTGAAGCATATTATTTAGAAAATACTAGGCTAAGTAGGTATTGATGGATTTTAAATTATATTACTTTATTATTCTCATTTTTTCTAGCTTTATTTAGGTCTAATTGACAAATAAAGTTATGAGATATTTAAAGTATAAAACATGATGATTTTATACACATATACATCATAAAAGGATTATTCCTCCAAGTTATTTAATGCATCTGTCACTTCACATATCTACCTTTTTTTAAATCAAGAACTTATAGCTCTACTGTTAACACATTTTAATTATACAATACAGTTTTACCAACTATATTCACCATGTTATACATTAGATCCTCAGACCTTATTCAAATTATAACTGAAAGTTTTACCGACCTCTCCCTGTTTCCCCCACCCTGCAGACCCTACAGCCACTTTTCTACTCCCTGTTTCTATGATTTTGATTCTTCCTTCCTCCCTTCCTTCCTTCCTCCTTCCTTCCTTCCTTCCTTCCTTCCTTCCTTCCTTCCTTCCTTCCTTCCTTCCTTCCTTCCTTCCTGTTTTTGATTTCACATATAAGTGATACCATCTGGTATTTGTTTCTCTCTCTGGCTTATTTCCCTTAGCATAATGTCCTCTCAGTTCATCTTTTTTGTTGTTTTTGTTCAGGCATTGTATTAATGAACCAAATATTTATTGAGCACCTGCTATATGTCAGATATTAGTTGAAATGGCAGTAAAACAGAATAGACCTGGTTGGCAGCATCCTCAGTGGAGGTTATCATACAGTAGAGGGAAGTGACATTCTCTCAGCATGCATGTAACTAATTATAGATGTACTAAGTTATTACCTTACATAATTGCCTGGACAACCAGAGAATTGACCCCTCTGTTAGAAGATAAGGATGGTGGAAAAGGCTTTCAGAATTAGAGATACCATCATATGTAGGCCACAGAGGAAACTCTACAGTAGTGAAATATTTTTATGAAAAATGTATTTCTTTCAAAAGTTGAGTAGAGTTGGTGTTGAAGACAGAAATGAAAACTCATTTGGTAGCACAGTTCTCAATATGATCATTCAAATTTTTAAAAGATTTTATGATTTTAGAGCAGCTTTAGGTTCACAGGAAAATTGAGAGGAAGGTACAGAGATTTCACATATCCCCCCTGCCATGACACAAGCATGATCCCCCCCCACACCCCACAATTATCAATTCCCTCCACTAGACTGGTATGTAAGTTATAACTGATGAACCTGCCATGCAAATTACCCAAAGTTCACAGTTTAAATTAGGTTTCACTCTTGATATTGTACATGTGTCTATCATGCAAAGTAGTTGTGGTACCATGCAGAGTATTTTCACTGTCCTAAAAATTCTGTGTTCTACCTCATCATATCTCTGTCTGCCCCTACCCCTTAATCCCTGGCAACCACTGATGTTTTTACTGCCTCCATAGTTTTGCCTTTTCTGGAATGTCAAATAATTTCACTCAGAAATATGTATTCAAGTTTTTTCCATGTCTTTCCTGGCTTGGCAGCTCACTACTTTTTAGCACTGATTAATATTCCATTATCTGGATATAGCAGTTTATTTATCCATTCACTTGCTGAAGGACATCTTGGTTGCTTCCAAGTTGTTACAATTATGAATCAAGCTGCTCTAAACATATACATGCAGGTTTTTCTGTGTATATAAATTTTGGAATTCTTTGGTTTAATACCAAGAAGTGTGATTGTTGGATCATTTGAAAAAATTTATGTTCTGTTTTATAAGAAACCACCAAACTGTCCTCAAAGTGGCTGTGCCATTTCATATCCATGCCCCCCCTCCAACTAATGAGCAAGAATTCCTGTTGCTCTACATTCTTTTAGCATTTGACATGGTCTCTGTCCTGGGTTTTGGTAATTCTAATAGTTATGTAATGCTATCTTGTTGTTTTAATTTATAATGAATGATAAAATAATAATCTTTAAATTGAAATATTTATGTTATAAACATATAATGGTATGGAGTATCAGGTCTTTACAGTTCTGTAATTATCATTGTTTCTCGTTTGTTTGAGTGCCAATAGCTATTATTCAGCATACAAAAACATGAACAGAATAGAGTGGTTTAAATATGGTACTAGAACCACACATAATAAAAGTATTAACTTGTATTTTTAACATTCAAATCAATTTGATGGAAATTATATAGAAATCAAGAGAAGAAACACTAGAGAGCATATAAAGGAAAATCTGATCATTGCAGGCCCCAACATGTATTCATGTTCTCCATTTATTACTCAAACCTGATCTCTTCTTATATTTTATGGATTAGAACATGGAGCTACAATATCATTAATTTTTCTCCCATAAACCATAAAAACCCCACTACTCCCTCTTTTCTACACATCTAATCTGAGGGATTCCTAGAATCTTCCCCATTGCTGAAGCTGCTTTAATTCAATCCTGCATAGGTTTACTTGACCATTGCAACACATTTTCATTGTTTTTTTTTAAATAGTATGTTATTATTTATGCTATTAGAGTTGTTCCAATTTCCTCCTCTTTTCCCCTCTTCACCCAGCCTGCCTCCCCACTCCCACAGTCAATCAACAAACTGTTTCCCAGGCCCATGGGTCATTGTTGTACGTTCTTTGACTAATCCTTTCACCTTCTTTCAATCAGTCCCCACCTTTCCCTTCCCTTTTTACAGCTGTCAGTCTGTTCCACATTTCTATGCCTCTGGTCCTATTTTGCTTATTAGTTTACTTTGTTCATTAGATTCTACTTATAAATGAGATTATATGATATTTGTCTTTCACCAACTGGTTTATTTTACTTAGCATAGTAGTTTCCACTTCCATCCATGCTGTAACTAAAGGTAAGAATTCCTTCTTTTTTACTGCTGCATAGTATTCCATTGTGTAAATGTAATACAGTTCTTTTTTTTTTATCCACTCATCAACTCATGGGTACTTAAGCTGTTTCCAAATCTTGGGTAAATGTAAATAGCACTGCTATGAACATAAGGGTGCATATATTCTTTTCAATTTGTATTTGGGTCTTCTTAGGATATAGTCCCAGTATTGGAATTGCTAGGTTAAGAGGCAGTTTTCACTTTTAAGTTTTCTGAGGAAATTCCATACTGTTTTTCATAGTGGCTGCACCAATCTGCACTTCCCACCAAGTGCAATAGGGTTCCCTTTTCTCCATACCCTCTCCAGCACTTATTGTTTGTTGATTTACTGACGATAGCCATTTTGGCAGGTGTGAGGTGACATCTCATTGAGGTTTTAATTTTCATCTGTCTGATGGCTAGTGATGTTGAGCATTTTTTGTTACGTCTATGGGGCATCCATATATTCTCCTTGTAAAAGTGTCTATTCGGTCCTTTGACCATTTTTGATTGAATTGTTTGTCTTCCTATTGTTGAGTTGTATAAGTTCTTTGTATATTTTAGAGATTAACCCTTTTTCAATGTATTGTTGGCAAATATGTTCTCCCATAAATTGGGTTCCCTTTTCATTTTGATGATGGTTTATTTAGCTGTGCATAAGCTTTTTAATTTGTTGAAGTCCCATTTGTTTATTTTGTCCTTTGTTTCTCTTGCCCTAGGAGATATATCAGCAAAAATATTACTACACAACAGATCTGAAATTTTACTGCGTATGTTTTCCTCAGGGATGTTTATGGTATCATGACTTATATTAAAGTCTTTTATCCATTTTGAGTTTATTGTGGTATATGGTATAAGATGGTAGTGTAGTTTCATTTTATTGCATGTAACAGTCCACTTCTCCCAACACCATTTATTGAAAAGACTATCTTTACTCCACTGTATGCTCTTGCCTCCTTTGTCAAATATTAATTGATAATAACAACACAAGTTGATGTCTAGGCTCTCTACTCTGTTTCATTGATCTATGTGTCTGTTCTTATGCCACTACTAGACCATTTTGATTATAGTAGAATTATAGTATAGTTTGATATCAGGTCATGTGCTCCCTCCAACTTTGTTCTTCTTTCTCAAGATTGCTGAAGCAATGGAGGGGCTTTTGTTTCCATATAAATTTTTGCAGTGTTTCTTCTAGATCTGTGAAATACTCCACCGTTATTTTTATGGGAATTGCATTGAATCTATACATTATTTTGGGTAATATGGACATTTAATGATGTTAATTCTTACAATTCATGAATATGGTATATCCTTCCAATTATTTTCATCTTCCTTGATTTCTTTGTCCTATAGTTGTCCAAGAATAGGTCTTTTTCCTCCTTGGTTAAATTTACTTCTATGTATCTTTTTTTTTTGCAATAGTAAATGCAATTGATTCCTTAGTTTCTCTTTCTGATAGCTCATTATTGGTGTACAAAAATTCCATTGATTTCTGGATGTTGACTTTGTATCCTGCTACATTATACTTCAACATAATAAAAGCCATATTCAAAAAACCTACTGCCAACATCATATTCCACAGGCAAAAACTAAAAGCTTTCCCACTAAGATCAAGAGCAAGACAAGTGTATCTGCTTTCACCACTCTTATTCAACATAGTACTGGAAGTTATGACCTCAGCAATCAGACATGAAGAAAAAATAGCAGGCATCCAAATGGGAAAGGAAAAGTAAAACTGTCACTACTCACAGATGGCATTATAGTGTACATAGAAAGCCTTACCAAAAAGCTTCCTGACCTAATAAATGAATTTAGCAACACATTTTCTAACTTGGGTCTCTAACACTCATCTATAACCACTCTGATCTGTCACTTGCACTACTACCACTTCCAATTCTCATCCCTCTTCCTCTTATTTTTCACCTTAGAAGCCACCACTGGCTCCCCATTACATGAAATATAATGGGATAGCACAAAAGGCCATTCAAAATTGGTCCTCCTCTGCTTATTTTTTCCTTAGTTCACTATCCTGTGCATGCTACATGGTTGCAAAGCCTAATACTTATCATTCCCTGATTCCTAAATACATTCTCCTTATTTTTAATATTTCAAAATATTATTATTGCTCTATTATCAAAATTTTCCAAAACTCAAATCTTATCATTCTATAAGCAGTGAGTCAGCAATTTAATGATCTTTCCCAAGTGCATTTGGTTCATACCTACAACAATAACTCATTTGTATCTGGTCATTTATTAATTTGTCTGTCCTCCAGACTCATTCTTCCTCTAGACTCAGCCTCTGGAGTGTAGTTTTGAAAACCTTTTTAACTTACATTTTTTTCAGTTTCAATACAGTTTCAACACACAGTATGGTAGATTGTATTTTTCTTCAAAATATTCATTGACTCTCTCTTTGGAAAAAAATTACACACACACATCTGTCCCATTCTTGTCAGGTTTGCCCTTACAATTTGCTTCAGCTAATGAAATGGTGTCACTTTGAATCAGCATACTTAGGAACCATTGTGTGGTTCCATTATGCTCATCCCCATCCCCTTCTACCAGACAGGCATATTTCAGAAGGAAACTGTTCTTTCAGACTAGGTCTCAGAATGCGAGTGACATGGAGCAGAGTTGTAGGCCTTCTGCAGTGAACCTAAACACTGAACAAGAAATAATCTTTTGTTCTGAACCACTGAGATATTGGAGCTGTCTATTACCACACAATAATTTAGTTTAAAATAATTATATATTTAACAAATGTTGAAGAAAATAAGGAAAGTTATAGAGACATAGAAGGTAAATTTTGACTGGGGAATTCCAGCATCAATTTAATTTTAAATAAGAACCTTCTGTTGAAAACAGAGAAGTAAATATTATGTGTTGATCATTATGAGAAATAAGGGGAATTGGGGTTTGAGAGGAAAAAGGGGGAAGTGCAGATCATAGATTGCATATGGTGCAATCTTAGGGAAAAAAATGAAAATAAATTTTTACTACATGAACATGTCCTTAGGATGTCTGCAGGAAAAATGTAAAGGAATCTATGGTATCTACCGAAGAGGTGTTTTGAGAGTGGGTACACTTTGAAGATTCCTCCTTTAGTTAAGCCAACCTAAGTAATTTAATTTTTTTTCAAAAAATAAATGAAAATAAAATAAAGTGATTTTTCCTGTTTCAGTGTCCATCTGTTTACAGTCAAAGACTGGATGTCTGACTAAAAGAACATCCAAATTAAGAATTTATATGTACACTCAATTCTTGTTATTTATAGTAGTTATGGTCTATTAACATGTACCAAACACTAAATAAGTAAATACTGATCAATCCACCCCAAATACTAGTGAATACTGATCAATAGGCTTAAATTGCCAGGAGCTTCTAGTCAAAACATTTTCAACTACTCAATACATAGCCTTGCTTATGTGTGTTCATTCCTGAAAACACCTTATTTCATGTATATTGTTGATTCATTAATATTAAACTCACAGAAAACAGCACTTTACTCACACTCAAGTGCAGCTGATTTTATATAGGTATTTTCTTTTCTTTTCTTTTTTTTTTACTATTGTGTGATTACAGTTGTCCCCAGTTTACCCCCTTTACTCTCCCTGCCCTAACCATGCCCCACCTTCCACATTCAATCTTCCCCCCACCCCTATTGCCTTTGTCCATGGGTCCTTTATACATTGTCCTTGATTTGATCCTTCCCCTTCTTGCCCCCAATACCCCCTACTTCCCCCACCCCTCAGGTCACTGTCAGTTTGTTCTTTATTTCTTTGCCTCTGGTTCAATTTTACTTGATTGTTTGTTTTATTGATTAGGTTCCACTTATAGGTGAGATCACATGGTATTCGTCTTTCACCACCTGGCTTATTTCATTGAGCATAATACTCTCCAGTTTTGTCCATGCTGTCGTGAAGGGTAGAAGTTCCTTCTTTCTTTCTGTTGCATGGTATTCCATTGTGTAAATGTACCAGTTTCTTGATCCATTCATTTACTGATTGATTCTTAGGCTGTTTCCAGTACTTGGCTATTGTAAATAATGCTGCTATGAACATTGGGGTGCATAGGTTCCTTTGAATTAGTGTTTCAGGATTCTTAGGGTATAATCACAGCAGTGAAATTGCCAGGTCAAAAGGCAGTTCCATTTTTAGTGTTTTGAGGGAATCCCATACTGTTTTGCACAGTAGCTGCACCAGTCTGCATTCCCACCAGCAGTGCACTAGGGTTCCCTTTTCTCCATATCCTCGTCAAAACTTGTTTATTGACTTGTTTATGATGGCCACTCTGTCTAGTGTGAAAGGTATCTCATTGTGGTTCTAACTTGCATCTCTCTGATGGTTAGTGATGCTGAGCATCTTTTCATGTTTCTGGGCCTTCTATATGTCCTCTTTGGAGAACTGTCTATTCAGGTCCTTTATCCATTTTTTTAATTAGATAGTTTGTCTCCCTGCTGTTAACTCATATAAATTCTTCATATATTTTTGAAATGAAACCCTTGTTTGAGTGTCATTGGCAAATATATTTTTCCATATGTTTGTTTCCCTTTTCATTTTGCTGATGTTTTCTTTAGCCATGCAGAAACTTTTTCATTTGATGTAGTCTATTTGTTTATTATTTCCTTTATATCCCTTGCCCTAGGGGACATATTGGTGAAAATATTGCTGCATGGAATATCTGAAATTTTCCTGCCTACATTCTCCTCCAGGACTTTCCTGTTGTCACAACTTATATTTAAGTCTTTAATTCATCTTGATTTTATTTTTGTGTATGGAAGTTGGTGGTGGAGTTTCAAAGCATTAACATTATCAAAATGTCCATACTACCCAAATCAATTTATAGATTCAATGCAATCCCTACTAAAATATCAATGACATATTTAACAGATATAGAACAAACATTTCAAAAATGCATATGGAACCATAAATGACCCAAATAGCCTCAGCAATTCTGAGAAAGAAGTGAAAAGTAGGAGGAATCACAATTCCTGGTATCAAACTATATTACAAAGCCACTATAATCAAAACAGTCTGATACTGGCATAAGAACAGACATATAAATCAATGAAACAGAATAGAGAGCTCAGAAATAAACCCATGTCTATGTGGCCAATTAATATTTGACAAATGGGGCAGGTGCATAAAATAGAAAAAATAGCCTCTTCAACAAATGGTGTTGGGAGATCTGGACAGCTACATGTGTATAGGTATTTTCTATGTAAGGTATATCACAGCCTTTGTTCTTGGGAATTCAATAACAAATCAGCACCATGATTGGGGGTTACTTTTAACAGCAAAATCAACAAAACACACACACACAAATTATTAAGTTGGTAACTCTGCAAATACAAAATCTACATATAATGAGGATTCACTCATTATCAAATAATTGGAAAGAAAATAATGAATTGATTAGAGGAGATCAATAAAAATACCAACCAGTGAGAAAAGAGAAATTAGGTGGATGGATAGTTGGACAGATGGCTGGCTGGTTGGATGGATGAATGAATGGGTGAATAACCTGATAGATAGTTAGATAGGGAGATAGATCAGTTGATTGATAGATCAATAGATAGATGGATACATATATAGATACAAACAAACAAATTCTAGAAAAGTGCCTTAAATGCAGTGCATTTTCAGTTTGTGTCCTAATCTTGCTGCCCTTTTTTCCTGATCTGGTAAATTATTTGTTACCCAAAGGCATTGAAGAAGTGCCAGAGCCTTGAGAGGCCACACTTTCAGTGCAGTAGAAAGCAGCACATAGTAGAAAAGTAAGCTCAAGTTTTTCTTGGGATTTTAGCTTACTTTTAAATTTATTATTTCTTACTTACAGATACTCTGTCATCTTAACACAAATCTTAAAAGTACATTTTTATGAAAATGTAAATATTTAATAAACTAAAGTCAATATAACACCATCTAACTTAGCCACCATGGAACTGAAATTGGAGAAATCAGCATTTGTGCTGTCTGTTACTACCAGAACCAATAAGCAGAGATAAGGATTGCATCTTTATGGGCACTTTATTCAGATGGTCAATGATCTGAGAAGACAGTGGGTTATGTACCCTAAAAGACTATCTTATATCTCATCTCAAGTCAACCTTTTTTATAAGGAGAAGAAAAGTGTGGGTAAGAGGTTTGGAATTCAGAAAAAAAGTAGGTAAAGGGTTTGGAATTTAGGGGAAAATTTAATCAGATGAAAGGTGAAGTCCTGCAATTTTCCTACTATTCTTTCATCTGTGGGCCATTGATTTTCTTTTTTAAAATTATATTTTATTGATTATGCTATTACAATTGTCCCAATTTTCCCCTCAGGCAATCCCCAAACCATTGCTCATGCCCATGGGTCATGCATATAGGTTCTTTGGCTGCTTCACTTCCTATACTGTACTTTACATCCCCATGGCTATTCTGTAACTACCTATTTGTAATTCTTACTCCCCTCACCTCTTCATCCATTCCTCCACACCCCTCTCCCATCTGAGTCCTGGACAGTGTATGTCTTTCCCTGGAGCCCAAAGGCTCAGATACCATCTTGATCGCTTATAGTCCTCCTGGGGCACAAAGGACAAATTGCTTGTTGGTCTCCTGGTGTCAGGGTGGGTCTGGCCATCCTGGTTCCTAGAACAATAGCTTTCTACATGCATTAATTACTGTCTACATGCATTAATTACTAAGCTTATCAACTGTAAGTTAAAACTAAAAATTTTCCAATTCTTGAGTCCCCCCATCAGAATGAATTTACTTGAGACTTACAGAGCAGATAATCCCCAATAAATTCAAATAGAATAACTATGTTTTGTCACATAGATATTGGAATTTTCTGTTCACATACAAATCCTCTATGGTTTTTATTTTGCTGTTGAATGAAAATATATGGACCAAAATTATTTTAAATTCACAACTCCAACTTATAAGCTACTAATAAAATATCATCTCTGGGTAAAGTTTTAAATACAGAAAAGAGATCTACACTTTTTTTAAAAAGCTAAAGAACATAATGAAAGATTAGTAAATTAACACAATTTGCCTCTGACATTTTTGAATGGAAATATAACCTCTAAAAAAGTTTATGAAGACAGACTTTTATAATACCCATTAAATTTGATGAATTAATTGTGAAGAGTAAATTGGACCCATTATAATCTTGCATTTCTTATGTAATACTCATAATCATAACATTACATGAAAGCAAGCTAGTGATAACAGAAGAAGCGATTTCAATTTTCTCTTCCTCTGACAGTGGGTGCTTGACAAGCAGAGCTTCCTGTCCCATTCAAAGTATGCTGTGCTTCTCCTCAAATGCCAATGAGACCCACACTATCATACCATGTATATAATAAACCCTCCAAAACAGAGGGAGAAAACGAGGCAAACAAGCCTACTTCATTTCAACTTGTCAGCTTTAAATAAAGCTTCTGTAGCTGAATATAAGAATCTTGAGGGAAGATGTGTGAAGTAACAAAATTCAACATGGGAACAAAACATATTGCATTCTTTTTTTTTCCCCAGATCTGCCACAAAAGTTTTGAAATTTTACCATAGATAAATTTTAATAAAATACCTTCTTGTCAAGGAGGACTTAGAGGAAGAAATAGTTTATTTTGGTTTTTTTTTTCTCCTCTTCCACCCACTGAGGCCTTAGGAAATATCTCAAGTTGTCTCAAACCCTTGCAATATCTTTGGAACAACTCTCACTATCAATTTTTTAAGTCAGAGCTGATATGGAAAGTTGACACTGAAAAACAGGAAATCCTTTTGCAATTATGTTAATTACTTACATAATACTTCTGGATAGATTTTATAAGCAAAATATAGGAGCATGCTCTCTGCCTACAAAAATAGAGTATAAATGCATTTGAACAATAATAAAAAGTAATTAACATTCCGATAAACATAAATATCTGAGTATCAATAAACAATTATTGTTAATATAAATCCTTTTCTTCACCCTTTCCCCAGTGTCCACTCCCATTAACCCAACTCCAAACACTCCAGCAAAGCATTTTGGAGGCTCCATTCTATTCTTCCACTCAACTCATTCCATATCCCTTCTCTTCCCTGTTTGGGTTTTTTTTTTTTTCATTGTTAAATTTTCCCTTGACTCTATCTTTCCTGAAAGAGCCATTGCTCCTCTTCGAAGGAAGGACAACATCACTGGGTCCCAGCAGGTACATAGCACAAGTTGTGTAAATTCCAGTGGGAGAGAGAATGGAAAAAGTCAGTGTCTTTTCCTTGAATGCCCCAAGGTGTGAATAAATTTGATACAAAGATCAAGTCCTGTCTTTTATTTCCAGTGTTTCATCTCATGTATTTTTCTAATAAACTTAAAATGTTTTTCCTTGTTCTGTTATACTCAAACCATTATAACATGAACTCTCTGATTTCAACTCTTTTATTGTGCAATTGCTAGATTACTTTGAGTGATCAGTGCATAAAATGATAGTGATGTTGAGGAGTATGCACCCTGACACCATGTCTGATGGTACATTGTTAAGATGTTCTTTCAATCACTCCACTATAAGACATAATTTCGTGTGTGTGTTTTAAGTGCATTAGAGGAACAGTATGAGAATAAAAACAAATATATGGGCTATGGACTACAAGGACTTCAGTTTGAGGCTCTGATGAATGTTCATAATAGCGAGTTTTTTTTAACCTCTCTATAATTCACTTGTGAAATGGAAGGAAGGAAGGGAGGGAGGGAGGGAGGGTGGATAATGTGATATAGGACAGTTAAATTAATAATAATCATGTTTTAGAAATAGTTTCATTATTTTATGATCATTATAATAATTACTATACAGAAAAAAATATATTCAAAGTTAACTTGACCTAGCTATAAAATGTTCAATAAATAGTGTGAATGGTGATATTATGCAGCTTCCAGGCATACACAGTATTTTGCAACCAATAAAATTCTGCCAGAACATTAGTTATTCCCTGAAGTTCAAGGTAAGTGGGCTTGGTGCCTTCCAGTACTCTTAGACCCAAAGTTTCCACTGTGTTTTGCATTTTTTATTCTAAATAGCTGCTATCTTAGGAATCATGCAGGCATCATGCAGGACCATGGTGTGGCCTAAAGTAGCTATTTAATGACATCCTTTCAAAAGGAAAGCCAATGGAATCATTTTCTTAAAAGATATCTGTTCTAAGCTGAAGGGTTTTCTGTTTCCCCACAGTGATGGATGGGCTGACAGGTATGATGTAACAGATGGATATCAGCGAGAAGCTGTTGGTGGAATCACAATCAAACTCCAGTCTCCTGATGTCAAGTGGTTTGATGATTATTATCTGAAGCTCCGGCCAGAAACAAACCTCCGAAACCCTTGGTTTCAAGAATTTTGGCAGCATCGTTTTCAGTGTCGCCTGGAAGGGTTTGCACAGGAGAACAGCAAATACAACAAGACATGCAATAGTAAGCATATTTACTGTTTCGTTTAAAGTGAATAAGTCGGAGACTCCAATTTGAGTAAATAGTGTCATGGAGATAGCGGCTGTAATCTGTTAGAGAGGAGGGCTTTTATATAAACCAAGTATTGCTACATATAGTGATAATCAGGTTTTATTCTCATATTAGAGCAGTATCTACTCTATTGAGATTAAAATGATTATTTATATTTATGTCATTCAAGAAATTGTCACTATGCTAAAAGAGTGATGTAAGCTCCATAGTAGGATATTCTTGACATCCTCAGAGGCAACTACATACTGCTCTTTGATTAGCTTTAGTAGTTAGCACATTGTGAGGCACACAGTAAGGTTTTTTTACATATCTGAAGAATGAGTAAGTAAAGGTTGAAGGACAGAGCCAACTTCTACTTGCACCAATAAACCATAAAATAGTTGCAGGGAGGGGCTATACATAATTACAATGTTTCAAGACATAACATGAACAGAGCCATTCATTCAGTCAGTCAACTAGTATTTATAAAGTGCCAAATATTGCTTTAGGTGTAAGGGAACCAAGTTAAGAAAAAGTAGTTCCTATCTTCAAGGGCTTTAGTGTGTTTTACAGGAGATAGTTATCCTAACAAAAATTGCAGTTCAACATTGTCATTGCTATAAGGTTAAACAAAACATTTGGTTATTATTACTTGTAGCACATCCAAAAGGAATCTTGACTCTAATAACCAGGTAGGACCAATATTGTCAATGCTGAAAAGGTTAATGTTTGTTAAAATTGGTAAGGGACTTGTTTGTAGTGACTTATTGCACATTGAGTAAAAGAAACCCCGTATGTATTGGCATAGGAATAAAATGTTTTAGTTGGTGATGTAGGTGCCTTCATCCATGATACTGGAACACATGAGTGTACTGGGGTAGTATAGTAGGGTCATGGACCATAGTCCTGGTCCATGAACTAATGTTAGTCCCCCCCAAAATTGCCACATAACAGCACCAAAATGAGGAAAGCAGTAATAATGTAGTAAGTTTTTTATAATTCATTTTCCTCTGAGTTTATGTCAGTCCTATGTTTTTTGTATCAGTTCATTTTTTGTGAAATGGTGGAATAGTAAATGGTGATTTGTGCTTGTTTTTAAATGTCCATGTTGTTTAGTAAAATAAAAACTTAGCTTTATGCCAGTACATATTTGGGTAGAGTATAAGAGACAGATGCTGGAGGGTGGATAGCGTACTGGTCAATGAAACCCAGAAATAGTAGAAGCACAGTGTGAAACTAGGTTTGCTTCTCTCCCACTTTCCATATCCTGCTAACTCTTGTCCAAAATCTTCAAATGCTTATTGATTTACTGTGTTTTTATTCTTTATTTTCATGAAGAAATGTATACGAATAAATGGCATTGTGATTTGTTTTCACAATTTCAATTTTATAACTGTTATCATATCTTTCACAGTTCTTTTTTTTTTCTGTCTTCTACTCTCCTTCCAGCTTGCCCTCCCCAGCCCTCCCCCAACCCCTGTTCTATTCAATTTCTGAAGGACACAGACTTTTTTCCTCTGTTGAGACTTGGGTGCTTATGCCTCTCTATGTTCCCATTCTATGATTATGTAAAAATTCCTATCTGTAGCTACATTGTAGGAGTTATAAAGAGCAAGCTGTATATCTGATCTCATCTCTAGTTCCTCTTCACTAAGGAGTTACTCACAACCCCTAACTACTGTGATTAAGATAATTTTTACAGTTAGTCTTTCCCTTCTTTTGTACTAATGTTCTTCTTGTCCCACTGCTTTTTGTTAGAAGTGCCTTCTACTTGAAATAGTAGAAGAATAGTTCTTTCTCTCTTTTACTCTTTTATTTTCCTGCTGGAGGTCATATCTAGATATAGTCTTGAAAAACTCATTTATTGATTTTCATGGAAACAGTATTTCTATGGAAATGATCTATGAAATCCTCCCTTTGAACCAGTTGCTGTAGCTCTCTGTCCCTCCCAGGAGCACCCTGATGTTATCTCTCTGCTCAGAATGTGTTCCTTACTCCAGTACTGGAAAGCACTCAGTAGCCTCCACCCGTTGGGAATCTTACCTGACACCAAATGTCATTTTGTATACAACCATGGACACGCGTAATATCTCCATTATCTTCTCCATGAGGGAAGTGCTATTATCCTTATTTTAAAGCTAACAAAACCAAGATTTACAGATACAAAATAACTTGTTCAAGGTCATACAGCTATTAAATACTGAGACTAAGAATTAAATTCAGATTTGTCTAGAGTTTAAGCAATATACTCCACTAAAAAGGTAGAATACTATAATTTTAAAAATAGCCCCATCAAATTTGCAATATGCAATCATAAATACATAGGTCAAAGATACCAAAAAGTAAAAATAAATCTTAAAGTTATTTGTGTATGACTATAGACTGTAATAATAGATACTGAAATATTCACTAATCTCTACTGTTGACCTTATTTCCTAATTTACTCAAATGTCCTTTTAGCATCTCAATCCCCACCTTCAAAAAGACCCCAGGTGGTTTATCAGTATCTGTAACACTACTGCACATGTACAGCATTTCCCTAAATACTAATGTCCTTAAGCTCTTTCATCAGGCAGTGTGTGTAAAACAATTTTTGAGTTGGAATGGTAAGAAATTTTAGGAGTTTCTAATTCATTTCAGACAAGAAAGTTTCACCTTATTCACTGTTCATAGTGACTGAAACCTAATAGATAATTCAAAAAGCAAAATGTCTTCACCCAAAGAGTAGAAATACCCATAGATTCTTAGGAGCTTCTTGGAAGGCAAAGTATGACAGCTAAGAGAAGCATCTAAATCTAATAGTCAAGACCTATCCATAGCCTTATAAAGAATGAAGTATTAGCCCTGGCTGGCGTAGCTCAGTGGATTGAGCTCGGGCTGTGAACCAAAGCATCGCAGGTTCAATTCCCAGCCAGGGTATATGCCTGGGTTGCAAGCCATGACCCCCAGCAACCACACATTGATGTTTCTCTCTCTCTATCTCCCCCCTTTCCCTCTCTAAAAATAAATAAATAAAATCTTAAAAAAAAGAATGAAGTATTAAAAAGCTCAGTAACCAGAAAGCTTACAGAAAACTCCTAGTCTTGAGTAAGTAACAAAGCCATGCTGGAAATAGATCAACTCCTAGAAATTAATTCTGGACTAACTAAAAGGAAGTAAGTGATTTTTTATCTAGATAGAAAACCAATGCAACAAATAACAGTAAAATGTTAATGGAAAAGCCACTAATACTACCTTAGTACAATTTTCCAAATATAATTTATTTTTCTTTAGAATGATTTATTTATGAGTTATAATAACACCTAGCTGACAGTCTTTTATATAGCCTCTTCCAATTTCTCACTTAAGTATCAATGAATACATCAATAACAAAAACAGAGAAAAAAAAAGAAGAAAACTTATGTAACAACAATCTTGCTAAAAATGACAACCATCAAAATGTCAATGCCCAGAGGACTTCCACTAAATAGCCATAACACCTATGAAGTCAGAAAAAATGTTAGTAGTCTTATTTCACAACCATGTGTGTGTGAACCTCCCCAGCACACACCCCAATGAGTAAAAAAGTTAAGTGTGGAAAAGGAAAACTAAAGAGACAAAAGAAACTATTGTATGGGGGTAAGTTTTTTCTCAGGAAAAAAATGAAAGTATATGACAATGGGACTATGGGGTGGTTTTCCTTGAAAAAAAATTGTAAAGTCATTGTGTTAAAAATCGTAAACAAAGTTAAAAGCAAAAAAATGGCATATATAGCAATCTAAATATTGACTTTCTTACAATAAAATTTCATGCAACATTGTAATATAAACATTTAGAAAGAAATGTATGATAGATATATTGGCAGGTGTTTCATAGAAAATTAGAAATAAGTAATAAACATAAAAATTTCACTCTCCCTGTTAATTATAAAACTGAAAATTTTTCTTTTTATCTTTCTATACTTTTCAAACATTCTAAAATGAGGATAAGTTATTTTTTATTCAAAGAAAAAGCATTTCAAATAATTATTTTAGGACACACACTCCCCCACACACATTTTTAAGGGAGACACTTTCACTTATGTGTGGTGTATGTGTGTGTGTTTCATGGAAATATATATATATATATTTCAGATATATATGTAAATATACATATATAAAACAAATCATATATATATATATATATAACATATCTTAAGTGTACAGCTTGATAAGATTTACATTTATACATCTCTGTAACTGTCACCCAAAACAACAATATCAGCAAGTTGCTTCATGTCCAATCCTAATCAATAACATGCCCCATTAATATGAATGTTTTCAGTGTCCATCAGTACTCCCTCTCCTGGTACATTATAAAAATGGAATCTTATGCTATTTACTTCTTTGTGTCTAGCCTATTCCCCTCAATAGAATGTTGTGGGACTCATCCCTGTTCTTTTATGTAGCAGCATATTTTTTATTGCTGTGTAGTGTTCCTTTGTATGCATGTCAGAATTTATTAATTCTCCTATAGGTAGACATTGAATTATTTATAGTTTTAAGTATTAAACATAAAGCTTTTGTGAACTTTATTGTACGTATATCCTGGCAGACCTATAGCCTAAGTCCTGTTAGATGTATACCTAGTAGTGGAGTTGTTAGGTCATAGGCTAAGCATATGTTTAGATTTAGTAGTTAATGTCAACCAGCCTTCCAAAGTGGTGGTACTAATTTACATACTTTACTGAAATGGATGACAGTTTAAACTGCTCTGTACCTTTGTCAATATTTGTTTTTTTGTTTTATTTTAAACATTCTATGAGCATGTGGTAGTAATTTTGATTGGCATTTCCATTGCATATTATAAGGTTAAGCTTTTTTTCATATATTTATTGGAAATTTGGGCATATTCTTTTGTAAAGTGTTCAAGTCTTTTCCACATTTCTTTAAATTGATTACCTTTAGAATATCTATTTTAAGAGTTCCTCATGTACAGAGGATGTGAGTCCTTTGTTAGATATATCTATCATGAAAATTGCCCAGTTGGAACAAAGCTTATTACAATTTCCTTTTTTCTCATTTGCTATTTGTTTTATGTTGTCCAATTTGTTCTTTAATTTTTTTCTTCCTCCTTCTTTACTGCCTTCTTTTGGATTAATTCAAAATTTTTATTATTCTATTTTACCACCTGTCTCAATATTTTTGTTTCATCTCTTAGTATAATTAGTTCATTTAGAGTTTTCAGTAGAAATTGCTAAACAAATTCTTAATTTAATACAAACTATTCTAAGTTGATTTCTTGTTTACATTCAAGAATCATGCACATCATTAAGTTAATATACCCTGTCATACTTTTTTTGCTATCACCATATAATTTACTTTTATGCATCTATGTGCTATATATAATACTACAGAGCTTTGTCAGGGTATTTGCTAAAAATGGTCACCAGCATCCAGGACTGTTCATTACTTTCATCTGTGAGTCTTTCAGCCTGAAGAATTTCCTTGAGCATTTCTTGTAATGTAGGTCTACTGCCAACAAATTACATCAGCTTTTTTACCCTGGGAGTATTTCACTTTTAGTTTTGAAGGATCTACTCACTAAGTATAGCATTCTATATTGGCAGGTTTTCTTTTGCTTAGTTTTATTTTAATTTTTTAGTTTTTTTTTCTTTAAAAACAACACTCCATATTTTTTTCCCAAGATTCCATAATTCCACTGGGAAGTTAGTCATAATTCTTAATGTGGTTTCCCTGATGGCAATATGTCCTTTTATTTAACTTTTAAGTTATATATATATATATATTTATATATATATGTTACATATATAAATTATATATATATAACTTATATATAAGTTATATGTATATATATATATTTCCAAAGTTATATATAAGTTATATATATATATATATATAAAACTTAAAAGTTAAATAAAAGGACATATTGCCATCAGGGAAACTATATATATATATATATATATATATATATATATATATATATATATATTAGTTTTTAGTTGACTATGGTGATAATAGGAATGCATTCCCTTGCATATTTCTTTGTCAGGGCTACCAGAGCTTTCCAAACCCATGCATTAAAGATTCACATCAGTTTTGAAAAAAATCACCAGAAATTATTTCCTAACTCATTCTACCATATTTCTGTTTGCTCCTTCTGGGACCCATTTACACCAATGCGAGATTGTTACGTTGAGTCCTGGTGTGACTTTTTCTCCAGGCTCTCTTCACATCTTTTTTCTCTCTGTGCTCAGTTTCACTCTTTTCTATTATTCTGTTTTCAATTTTACTAATCATGTCTTCTCCTATGTCCAGTTTGCTGCTAACCAAAATAAGTGGTTCTTAATCTCTGATATGGTGCTTTACACTCCCAGAATGCCAATGTAATTATTTTTGCAGTTTTCAATTTTATGTTAAAGTACTCCTTCTCATGCATTTTTAATCCTGTACTTTGTTTCCTTGAACATATTGATTATAGTTATTTTAATGTCCTTTTTTCTAATTCTAATATCCAGATCTTTGATCATTCTACTTCTATTGACTGATTTTTCTTAGTTATTGATCACATTTTATACTTCCTGCACATGTGCAATATATTTTCTTTTATGCCAATGAGTTGAAAATCACCATAAGGACTGAATCTTACTTTGTATTCCCTGGAGTGATAGTTTGCCTTTTCCAGGTTCAAAGTTATTAAGATTAGGTAGTCTGTAGCATAAGACAGCAGCAATCAACCCCTTGTTAAATGTCTTGAATGGACAATTAGCATGGGATTTTTAATTGAGAGTCTAGTTATTACATTCCCTGCCCTGAATGACTAACTTAATCAGATTTTTACTATTTCTCAGCTTTGCTCTCCAGTCTCCTATATCATAATGTTTCTAAGTTCAGCATGTATCTTGAGAAAAAAGCCCATTGAAGTTAGAGCAGTTGCAGCCCTGGCTGGCGTAGCCCAGTGGATTGAGCACGGGCTGGGAACCAAAGTGTCCCAGGTTCGATTCCCAGCCAGGGTACATTCCTGGGTTGCAGGTATAACCCCCAGCAACTGCACATTGATGTTTCTCTTCTCTCTCTCTCTCTCTCTCTCTCTCTCTCTCTCTCTCCCCCTTCCCTCCATAAAAAAATAAATAAATAAAATCTTAAAAAAAAAAAAGTTAGAGCAGTTGCCATTCCTCAAGTGGATCTTTTCTTCCAAATGGTAAAAAAACAATGAGAGCCTTCAGTCTTTCTATTCCAAATCTTGAGCCTCTCATGAAGCCTCCAGAATCAGCAACTGAATCATGAGGGGAAACGGTTATCATGCATTTATGGCTCCTGGAGCGTACAAACAGATATGCCAGAGCATTTCAATATCCAAAAGTGTTCCTGGTTTCTCTTTTTTCCAGAAGTGTTGTATACAACAATTTGTGTTCTTTCCCAGATCCTCACAATATGACTACTAGAAATAGCATCATTGAAGATGTAATTAGGTGAGAATAGGGCATACTGACATAAGACAAAATCTTAATCCAATATGACTGATGTCTTTGTGCAAAGAGAAGTGACTCAGAAACAGAGAGACACACAGGGAAACTGCTATGGGAAAACACAAGGCAAACACTGGAACGACACAGCAGAAAGACAAGGACTGACAAAGATTAACAGCTACCACCAGGAGCTAGAAAGAGGCATGGAAGGATTCCACCCAGAGTCCCAGGGGATGCTGCCCCCTGATTTTGGACCTCTAGCATCCAGGCGTGTGAGAGAATAAATTGGTTGTTTTAAGAAACCTTGTTTCTGGGACTTCGTTATAGCAGCCTTAGGAAACCAATGTTTCTTCCTTTAGGCCAAGCTAGGTCATTACCTGGGTCCAGAACATGCAGATACCCTCTAATAATAAAGCAGCTAGTAGCACCTGCCTACTTTTGCAAGATTTCCACCTGCAAAAGGAATTTTAATTCATTTCCTTTGTTGTTTCTATACAGCTTCACTGCTTTAAATTTTTTTAACTTTAATTTTTGTTCAAGTACAGTTTTCTTTTACTCCCATCCCAGCCCACCTACCCAGCCCTCCCCACCTCCTTCCCATTTCTACGCCCCCCCTAGTTTTTGTCCATGTGTCCTTTATGCTTGTTCTTGTAGACCCTTCCCCTTTCCCCCTGAAATTCCCTCCCCTTTCCCCTCTGGTCACTGTCAGCCAAATAAAAATTTTTAACTTTTGCATTTCATTGGCCTTTTGAAGTTATACGGTGAAAGAGTTTTCATTTGCTTTCTTTTTCATCCTGCTTAACACTGGAAGTCCCTCCTTCACTCTTTAGTCTCATCACCCCTTGCAATCCCCAGTTTGATGTATAAATAAAGCCTGTCATTTCTTGTTAATTCTGGTTTTGTTTTTAAGCACTTAAAACCTTAAATCAGAATACTACTATAGCCCTCATGTGTTTTATCTATGATGAAGTGTTAATATCCAGTTTTATATACTATTAACAGTGAGCCTGAGTTTGGTTGTTTTACTTAAACTGCACAATTATTTTAGACTTAAATTATAAGTTAAATTAATAATAGTAAATTACCCTGGCTGGTGTAGCTCAGTGGATTGAGTGTGGGCTGGGAACCAAAGTGTCCCAGGTTCAATTCCCAGCCAGGGTACATACCTGGGTTGCAGGCCATAACCCCCAGCAACCGCACATTGATGTTTCTCTCTCTCTCTCTCTCTCTCTCTCTCTCTCTGTCCCTCCCTTCCCTCTCTAAAAATAAATTTAAAAAATTCAGTTCAACCATTACTTCTAGAAAGTTTTTCTTTATTAAAAAATAATAATAGTAGTAAATTAAAAGTATTAGGAATATAATTTAATTTTTCCAATTGTGCACTTAAATTACATAGTAATAAAAGATACAGGAATTTAATTAATACTGTTTTCTAATAACTGTATGATAGTCTATTTTCTAATCAATTTAAGGACCCATTTCCTTTACAGTTATACCCTGTCACCCACTGACATTCGGTTGCTTTCTCCTTTCTATGAATTCTCCTTGTCACACATATCAACTTCTAGAGGTGTCTTTTATGACACAACACACAATCACCTGGATGTCCTAAAGACACCTGGAATTTTGTATCTAATACTAACCTCATTGTAACTTCTATTACCACAGCCTCCAACTTTGAGTTCCTCCTTTTAGAATCTCCAGCTTAAGTAAATGATTCACTTTTCTACCCTGTCTCCTAAGATGTAGGGGTAACTGAACCACATATAGTCCTCATTACAAGGCTGTGAATTCTACTGTCTGAACAACTTCACATCTGTTCCCTTCTTTTCTTACTGCCTAAATTCAAATATTTATACTATTGCTGAGGTTTAGCTCTTCATTATCTCTCACTTCAAGTATCAGAATAATTTTCCTGTTTAATCTTCCTTTTGATACCAGTTTCTTTCTCCTCCATTTATGCTGGAAATTGTCCCAAAGGTGTTCGTCTAAAGTATGAATCTCATCATGTTACCCTCATTCTTAAAAGTCTTCCTCGGTTCTCCAATACCTACAAAAAGGAATACCAACTGTTTCATTCCAGTCATAACTCTTTAAATTCAGCATTTGAATTTACATCTTCTGTTCCTTAACCCCATGAAATCTGCGCTCCAGCCACTTCACAGATTGTGTTCCTTTACGGTGACATGTTGTTTAATTGCCCGTGCTTTTGTACATGCTAAATCTTATTCAATGAAAGGCCTACCTCAAGATATTTGTCAACTCCCCTGAGCTTACATTCTCATGCATTCTAATACCTCATTTACCAATCTCAAAGAAACTCTATTTTCCTTACATTTCACTTCTTGTGTCTTTTGTCTTATTTTTGTCACATACTAATTCAGACATTTAATGCAGATCCTAGTCTTCCTTTATTTTTATGTCAACATGTAACCACTCACATAGCCATCTGTATTTGGAGATGCTTCTTTTCTCTTTCTGTGTCAGTAAGTTTCCAGCTAGAGGTGTCCACGTGAGGACCTGAGGTGAGTTAGTTAAAGGATACTTCTTTATGTATCACATAACAATTTTTTCTATCATCTTGTTTGCATTTAAAATGCACATTAGTGATTTGGCTATTATTCAAAAACACTTCACCATTTCTGAAAACATGACTAAAATGCCAAAAACTGTGCATTGAGGGGAAATAATTGTCTGGGTAAGAGTAGCTGGACCCTAAGAAAAGTATTACAAATTAAAATAAAGTGTCACAGCTAACCCCTAGATTAGAGACTCTTCATCGTCACACAATATTAACATATCCAAGACTATATTTGTAAAGAAAACTAATCCAGATTCCATAAGTACATATATTGAGATAATCACATTCTGTATCCATTTTGGGGGGATTCATAAGATGCATAAACTTGTTAGAAAAAGACAAAAGAACCTGTTGTAAAAATGTTTAAATACCCTCCCTTCTTTTATGCAGCATCTTTTTGTTTGTATTTTACTATGAATTCAACCTTGTTATGTAACACTGACTATCACCATACTTTAGAAAAGACCATACTAGAGCAATATTAATAACCATACATTGAACGAAAAAACTGATCATACTATCCTAGTGCATGTGGTGAAATCTGCTGAACAAAAGCCCATTTCTACATTTTTATATCAGCCAAAGAATTAAGTTAATTAGAATTTGATGTGACAGTTTGACTTAATATGATTCTTGGATTTTCTTACATTTTGATACTTTTCATTGCCAGGGGGAAAATTTTTCTGCATCTTAAAGTCTGTTTTAAGAAAATGAAACATAAAGGCAGATCACGCCCCCAGACACTAACATATCATTTTTTTAAAAAATGTTATCTGTCATATTTTTCTTTTAATTCCAGAATTTAAGAAATGAGAGTGATTATCCATCCAAGTAAGTGGTGGTGTATGTAATTTCCCATAATGAATATCCATCCACAGAAAGTACTCAGTGAGGTCCCCAGGAGAAAGCCCTTGCATTAGGATCTGCAGAGGTTCCAAAATTCTTAATACACTAGATTGGAACCCAAGATACATTAAAGATATTTAAAATAAACTAGAGTGAACCTGACAAGCTTGCCAAACCAATCACTGGAGGCATACAGATGCACTGTGAAGAGCACTGGGTTTTCTCTGGCCGGTGTGGTTCAGTTGGTGGCAGCATCATCCTGTAAACTGATTACAGTCTCAGGGCACAGGCCTAGGTTGTGGATCAATGTTTTTCACTTTCTCATTGATGTTTCTGTCCCTCACCTTCTCCCTCCCTTCCCCTCTCTCTAAAATCAGTAATTGTTTCCTCAGGCAAGGATAAAAAAAATGGATTTAGACCCAGAAAATCTATATTAAAAAGTCAACCTATAACTATCACTAGGCCTCTCTGAGTCTCAGTTTTCTTGTGTGTGAGATAAGGATAATAATTAAAAATACCTAACTCTTAAGAGTCTAGTGAGGCTTCAGCATGCTGATGAATGGGAAGACAAAGATCAGATGGGAAAATGCCTACCTTCAACAAAGATGAACTAATAGAAGCTGAATTTACTCTCCTGCTTAAAATAACAAGAGAAAATAAAAACAGGACAACATGTATAAAATATAGTTTCAAAGCATTGGACATCAAGCAATGAATGACAGTTGTCCTCAAGATACTAGAAATAAATGAGGTGAGCCCTCCAAGTTAAGGAGATGGCATTATGAGTTCAGAGAAACCAAGGAAGTTTTCAGAGCCCAGGAACAGAGGATAGAGCTGTGTGAAAAGAGGACTCTGGAGATCTGCAGAGATTCCCTCTAGAGCAGTATTTTCAACCCATTGTTGCAAGAATTTTTAAAACATGCAATACCTTACTATTTCTCAGGGGTGCTGACCTCTTTTCCCTTAGATTGTCAAATATATGAATGACAACAGGCAACCTACCAATTGCTGTCCAGTGTGAATGACCTGCCTTGAACCATAAATAAATAGGTCACATAATAGAGTTCCATCTTATTGGCCAGGAGGCATAATAATGTTACATCTGATTGGTTAATTCTTGGTACCAGAAATCTTTATATATTGTACAAGTATAGGCACCTGATTTTTTAAAAAAAGCCATTTGTGAGCAAAAAGAATAGGTAATTACTATTATCATTTTCTTGTGTGTAAAGCAATCAAAATCACACCTAATTTTTTGTCAAATCAGCAAAGAATGCATTTTTGATGTCCTGTAGAATTTTTGTAATTAGTTTATGTGTGCCATGAGATGAAAAAGGTTGAAAATTACTGCACTAGAGTAGTCAACTACGTATTGATGTCTACACACATTTGAAGCCTGGAACTGAACCACCCTGAAGGATTAGAGTGAACAATACTCCTGGCACCCATATGGCACAAGGAACAGTATCTATCCCCACCAGTGAGACTGAGAAAACTTATAATTCAGAGTATTAAAACAACACTTAAAGGAAATTTTAAAGCATTAACTGACTATATTAGAAAGGGAAAAATTTTCAAATCAATGTCTAAAGACCTACCTTAAGAAATTTGGAAAATAAGAGAAAATTAAACCTGAAGTAAGAAGAAACAAAATAATAGATCAGAATGAAAATCAATGAAATATAAAACAGGAACATAATAGAGAACAACAATGAAACTAAAATGTTTATTTTAAAAAATCAATAAAATTGAAAAAAAACAGATTGGTCAGGAAAAGGAAGAAAACATAAATTACTAATATCAAGAATGAGAGATGTAGCATCAGTACAGAGTCTGCAGATAGGAAAAAAATAAAATATTTTAAAACAACTTTATCAAATAAATTCATCAATTTAAATGAATTGAAGAAATTCCTTGAAATGTATAAATGACCAAAGTTCACTGATAAATAGACAACCTGAATAGTCCAATATCTGTTAAAAAAATCAAATTTGTACTAAAACACTTTCCCACAAAGAAAATTCCAGAGCAGATGGTTTCACAGGTGAATTGCTACCAAATAATTCAAGAAGAACTGATGAACATTCTACATAAAATCTACCAGAAAGCTAAAAAGGTAGGACTACTTCCCAATTCAATCAATGATGTCAGCATTCCCCTGATACTAGAACCAGACCAAGATATCACAAGTAAAGAAAATTAAAGATCAATATGCCTCATGAACATTGATGTAAATATCTTAAACAAAGTTTTAGTAAATCATACCCAACAATATTTTTTAAAGATTTTATTTAATTATTTCTTAGAGAAGGGAAAGGAGAGAGAAAGAGAGAGAGAAAAAAATGTGTGGTTGCCTTTCATATGCCCCCTACTAGGGACCTAGCCCACAACCCAGGCATGTACCCTAGACTGGGAATCAAACCAGAGACCCTTTGATTCATAGGCCAACACTCAATCACTGAGTCACAGTAGCCAATGTCCCAATAATACTTTTAACATATACTATATCATAACTAAGGAGGACTTACCCCAAATGTAAGGTTGATTTAATATTCAATAATTGATCAGTATAATATGTCAAAACCTAATATTAATTTCTCATAAAATTCTTAGCAAACCAGGAATAGACTAAACATCCTCCACCTAATAAGATGTCCCCCTGTGATGAGGCAAGAAGTTTGCCTCTTACCACCAGAAGTTTTCGTCAGTAAAATATACAACATCAACTAAAGAAATAAAAAGCACCGAGATTTGACATGATAAAATAAAATTGTCTTTATTGATAAATGCCATGATTGCCTATTTAGAATATCTAATGGTATCTACAAAAGTTCCAGTGAGTTTATTAAGTTTTGCAGTATATCAGATTAATATATAAAGGTTTATTTTATTTTTATATTAGTAGTAAAAATTAGAAAATGAAATTAAAATACTACCATTTAAAATAATATTAAAAATATGAAATAGTGGTAAGTCTGGCAATAGATAGCATCTCTTTATGCTGAAAACTACAAAACATTGCTCAGAAAACTGAAGATATAAATAAATGGAGGGATACACTGTGTGTGCATATTAGAATACTCAATAGTGTTAACATTGTCGATTCTCCCAGAGTTCATCTATAGAGTTGAAGAATGACAATCAACATCCTAGAATTCTTTTTAAATAGAAATTGACAAACAAATATTAAAATGCATGTGGAATGCAAATGACCTAGAATACTCAAAATAACTCTGAAAAAGAAGAATGAATTTGGTGCATTAGCACTACATGATTTTCAAGACTCTGTCTAAAACTAGTAATCAAAACAGCATGGTATCAGCATAAAGATAGACAAATAGATCAATAAAACAAAACAGGAAATTCAGAAACAGACCCACATATATATGGAAAACTGATTTTGACAAACATGCACAAGCAATTCAGTGTAGAAAAGATAGGCTTTTTAATAGATGGCACTAGAAAATTTGGATTGCCATAGGTTCAATGGATTACTCATCAAGAGAAAGCAATGAACTGTTGATATTCCTAACAATGTAGCAAATCTCAAAATATTTATGCTGAGTGAGAAATCAGGAAAAGAAAGAGTACATGCTGCATAATTCATTTTCTTAGAAACTTTAGAAAATGCAAAATAATTTACAATGAAAGAAAGCATCAGTTGTTTCCTGTGGATGGGAGGGACTAAAAGATCCATGGGAAAGCATGTCAGAATGGATACATTCATTATCCTGATTGTTGTAATGGTTTCACAAAGGTATCTATATACAAAAACTTAAGTTGTTCACTTTCAGTATGTGAAGTTTATCAAATTTTAATTATACTTTAATAAAGCTTTTAAAAGTGTTTAAGTTCAATTATATACATATGTTTATTTGAGCATAAGCCAGATTTACTCTCAGGCTTCAAAGAATTCCAACAAATAAGGAAATAGTGAAATCCTTTGTCTCTTATATCACTTCTAATTTTGATGCTCATAACCAAATAAAATTTATTTTACAGAAGTATTTATATTTGTAGAAGGATTTTTCCTTCTGTTTTTAATCCCTAAACTCATCCCTTTTGAGCTGCCAGGTGCAGCATTCTCTCCTAGCCTCTCAGATGGCTCAGCAGTGGGCGGGGGAGCTTCAGAGGGGGGACCTGTTAAGTTTAGCTCCACCAGGTCAGCGCTACCACTCACTCACTCTGTAACCTTGGGCCCATTACCTAGCCTTGTCTTCTTCACTTATAGAATTTAGATATTACTTATATTATAGCATCAATATAAAGATATTAAAAAGATGATATATGTGAAGATTCTATAAAAGGATCTCTAGAAATGTATTAAAACTTTGTGCTTACAATGTTATCACAATAGATTGAGCTTTGGAAAATATTTGCTTTTAAGTTATTGTGAAAAATAAATGCACCATGTTGTATTCATGGATTTTCCAATAATCTCCAGGCTAGGAAGAATGATTAATAGTATATTATTAGAATACAACATTGAAAAAAGATGCCTGCTCTTCCTCCATTGGCCTTAGTCTTCATATTAATGTGGGAGTTTAGTATGCCTGCCTTATAACAGGTGCCATTCCCTGAGCCAATATATGAAGCTAATTATAATTTTAATTTTATGGCTGAGTGTCTAATGTAGTATATGAATTTACCCACATCACCATGGCAACACTGTGGGATCATTGTCACCACAGCCCTCATGGTTGGCATGGTGTTTTAACTTTTCGGTAATTCCCACTGTCACAACCTTCAAAAATTGTAGAGAACTCACACATAGACCTGCTGGCTACTAGATAAAGAAGCTACTGTCTCCTATAGCTAGGATGTGCAGTTGAGGTGTCCAGAGAGCCTTCTATCAAAGAAGTGAAACAGCATGATGGCATTGTTGTTACACCCTTACCACCTTGGGTAATGACAGGGGGGATCTAAGGAAAGAGCAGAATCTGGTACTTGATTTCAGGGTATCAATGTAAAAGGATAAAATATATGTTATTAAAACTAAATAAATTATCTTTTCAGTAAGTACTTACTGAATGCATATTATGTGCCACTTATTATCCATTTGATTTGGTGCCAGAACTATAGAAGTAAGTAAAACAGACAAAAATACCTGCCTTCATGGAGCTTACATTCTTGTTAGGGGGAGACAGATTAAAACAAAATAGGTAAGTAGTTATGTATTATACCAGACATTGAAAATGCTAAAAATCTTGAAGTTTGGAAGCAGGATTTAGAATGTTAGGGTGGATGCAATTTAAATAAAGTGTTTAGGGAAGACCTTACTAAGAAAGGGACCTTGTGTAAACCCCAGGAGGAAATAGGGGACTAACCCACCTTGCACATGGGAAAGATGGTTTGGGAGTAGGAAATCACAGACACAGAGTCCACAGAGGGGCCTAAGCTGTCATTTTTGAGGAAACAGGTGGGAAGCCAATGTGGCTAGAGAAGAGTAAGTTGGAGGACACTAGGAGATGATGGCAAAGAGGTAACAGAGGTTGAGATCTTGTAGATTCTAGTTGGCATTGTGCTGACCTTGGATTTTACTTCAGTGAAACATGAAGCCATTAGAGAATTTTGGCAAAGGAAGGACTCAAACTGGCTTTTTTAAAGATCACTTTGGCTGTCATGTTAAGAATAAACAGTAAATGTGAGCAAAGAAAGAAAACATGGAGATGATTAGAAGGCTATTGTGGTGATATGCTGAGAGATGATGGCTTCGGGTTCAGGCCATAGCAGTGGAAAGCAGTGGTTATTTTTAATTATGTCCATTTATTGAATGCTTTTACATGCCAGGCATTGCAGAAGAGAGATTCAAGTACAGTTTTATCCCATTGAGTAGTAGTAGTATAATTATTTACTACAGTAGGAAACTAACGCTTTAATAGGTTTACTAGTTTTTCCAGGACAAGTTGAACTTCAAGTACTTAAACTTCATCAGGCTTCACAGTCCCTGCTCTGTGCACTGTGCCCCAAGGTCTCTCAGGCTTAAGGCTTGCTGAATGTGTGACTCAACCAGGGAGAGTAGTAGAAGCAAGCCTATGGATAGGAGAAATCAGCACAGGTCAGCATATCCAAGAATAATTGGAAGGCAGAGTTTGGAAGTGGTGTGGATAAGTGGAAAGGAGAGGCCAAGGAGAGAGACTAGTCTGAGTGAATAGGAAAGGAGTGCTTGCATAGACATTCCATCATGGAGAGGGCTTCTGTTTGTCTATGGACAATAATGACAGCATTCCAATTCCCAAAGCATGTGATAGAAAGAGCATGGTTCCCCGAGTTGCTTGGAATATACATCAGATTGTGTTGTGAACAAGAAATAAACTTTTATTGTATTAAGATACTAAAAATTTGAAGGTTGTCACAAAAGGAAGGTTAGTTACTCTGACTTGCTATACCTTTCTGCTGCAGCAGCAGACTTTTGTCATGATGTGTTAATACTACTCTACTCCAAAGTGACTACAAGAATGAAAGGATCCATCTGCTACCATGATGATTCTTAATGAGCTTCTCAATTCAGTTTTTGGAATATGTCCAGAAAATATGAGCTGTTGCTTTCAAAATATTTTACTGATTAGCTTGAGGCCTCATGAAAATTAGAGTAGATGGTAAATATGACCCAAGTGGCACACGATTTCTTTTCAAAAAAAAAAGTATTGATACAAATTCGGGGCATTTATTAAATTTCAATTTATTTTCTTTAACCTAGTTACTATTTTATTTGGACATCCATTAAGCAAGATCCTGAGCTAGTTTAAAAGCTGTAAAAGAGAGTATAAAGATTATCTAGTGGTTAATTTCTTCCTTCAGGTATAATACATCTAAGGAAAGCTTTAATATGAAGTTACACATGTTAACTAGAAAATTAGTGAAGTGAGCCTTGAGGGATCCAGGCATATTAGAGAAGGTAGAGAATGCTTGTGTCTGGGGAGATTGGGCCTTAATGACATAGTTAGTGTTTCAGTTAAGTCCTGAAGTTTGATTGGGCTGTGACCGGGAGAGTTTGAAGCAGAGTATTACAAGCTTAGAAGACTAGAGGAACTGAAGAACAGAATTGAGAAAACACAAGGACTGTTCAGGTGGTAGAAGGTAAACTTGTTCAACCAGAGCAGAAGTGTCATAGACAGTAACAGGTAAGGCTGGACATAACAGAGAGAAAAGTTTTCTTAAGGATAGTGCATGTGAGGCCATGAATTGAGAAATTTTCTTCTTCATATTAAGTAACTGTTGAAAATTTTTTAGAAAAAAAATGATATAATCAAAAATCACATTAACAAAAGTTAATATGAAAGCATCATTTGGAGTTTATTGGCTGGCAGAGAGATTAGTACTTTATTGTATTGAGCCACTGGGAATTTGAGGGCATCAGAACAGCTACTGATGGATGACAGAAAAATGGCATGAACCTGGTGATGCCTGAAGTTGAGAGAATGGGAGAAGTAAAGGGTGACTTCAAGGTTTCAATGATAGGTTACCGAGAAAACTTTGTTAATAAAAAAATAGAGAAAATAGAAAAAGGGACTAAATGGGTAGCGAAGATACATTTGGCTTAAAATATTTCAAGTTTGAAGTCACACAGGTAGAAATGCAAAGACAATTAGAAGTGGAACTGGTACCTTAACAAAATGCAACAGTAATGAAGACTCCTGTGGTGAAAAATTACTAATAGTATTGTCTACTTACTTAAATGAAACATGTCTAGTAAACAAGAAGCCTAGATGGAAGCATGGAGAACTCCATGCTGACAAAAACTGTCCTGTGTCCATCTTTCAGACAGTAACTTCAGGAAGAGCAGGGACTATTAGACCAAAAAATGTTCCACGAAGAAATATGAGGTAAAGTCATATATTAATATCACGATCTGATTCAATTGATTCACAGGTGGTGAATTTACATAAATAAAAATGTACACACGTTAGAGAATATCATAGTATTACAGTTAAATATAAGCTCTGTCATTTGACAGGCTAGATTTATATCCTGTTTCTGCCACTTGACAGCTCTCGGACACTGGGCAAGTTGCTTAAACTCTGTTTCTTTAGTTTCTTCAGATGTAAATTTGGGATGATATTAAATGCATACCTGATAGAGATCTTACTAAAAGAATGTGGAATAGGATCAGTGAAGCATTTGACACTGTCTTTTAGCCAGCTCAGGCTACCGTAACAAAATACTATGGACTGGGATGTTTAAGTAACAGAAATTTATTTTCTCACAGTCCTGGAGGCTGGAAGTCCAAGATCAGGGGGCCGGTGTGGTTGGGTTCTATTGAGAACCTCTCCATTGCTTACAGACACCTGCCTCCTCACATGGCAGAGAGAAAGAGAGCAAGCTTTCGTGTTTCTTTTTATAAGGACCCTAATCCCAACATGAGAGCCCCACCCTCATGGTTTCATAGTCCCAATCCCACATACCCACCAAAATCCCATCTCCCAAAGACCCCATCCCAAATGCCATCACACTGGCGCATAGAGCTTTACCATAATTTTGAGGTGATACAATTCAGTCTAGAGTACATAGTCTCTGACATTTAGTAAAATTCAATAAATTACATCATTATTAGTAATTTCCTGCTCTATAATATTTTCTCTAGCACTTTAGTAGAGCTAAGAAGCCCACACTTCAGAACAAATTAAAAAATGTAATTTTAAGAAAGAATACATCAAAAAATTACATTGTCGAAAAATGTAACTCAAATAAATTGAAATTACAAACCTCTCCAAGTCACAGGAGAGCAAAACATAAGAGGGTAGTGCATTGATAAATTATGTGTAAATGCTTGCTTCTTTGAATGTTCCAGGTCAAAGTATTTTCTGTGTTCTGTTTGAGCTGGCATTTGTTGCATCTGGGAAATTCTAACAAAATATTAAAATAGTATTCAAGGGTGTTTTATGGTTCTAGAACACCTTATCTGACATACGAGGTCTGTCCAGGTTTCCACCCTTGTAATATAAAAAATAGGGACATTTATTGAATAAAATGAAGATAAAAGAAACTGTACATAGGACAATGAGACCTCAGGACCCTTCAAAGTAGCCACCTTGGGACCTCACACAGTTCCCATCATCATCAGCTGTTCCAACATATTTTCCTGAATGTCATCAATGGTTTGAAATCTCCTCCCTTTCAGAGGTGATTTTAGTTTTGGGAAAAGCCAGAAGTCACAGGGTGCCAAATCTGGGCTATAGTGGAGGGACTGAATCACCTGGATGATTGGATGTTTGCCAAAAAACTCTGCACTATACTTGATGCATGAGCAGGCATGTTGTCACGTTGAAGCTACCAATCACCAGTTTCCCATAGCTGCAGCCTTCTGAATCATCTGAATAGTTTCCACAGAGGAATGTTCAAGCTGAACACAAAATTTAATGCAGATTTCTTCCTCTATTCACTCAGTCATTTTGAATGCAATGGCCACACAGTACACATCCTCATTCAATGGCATCTACCTGATGCATGGGTCACCGGCCAGCAGTGATCACGGAACGCTGTGGATGGCTCGTCGAAAAACACGCAAGAAAAAAACACATGCACAGAGACAAACTAGTTTCTGTGGGGAAGTAGGGACAAAATGGCCACCCCCTCTAGTGGGGAGCGCACCGATTTACCATCCATACCTGCTTTTATTGGGCTCATTTTGCATAATAATTCAGGTAAAGTACAGTACTCATTAGGGGGAAGTAAGGAACTATAGAAAACAAGGAACTCTGCCGGTCTATTGAGTCGGGGTCAAAGAGCTGTAAGACTTTGAGGAACAAACTAACTTCCTCCTAGGACCCCTCTCATTCAACTGAGAGCATTCTAAACAAAGAAGGTTTCACAGTAATTTACATATTCTTTCTTAGGACTGATCACCCAGGGAATGCGCCCTTTTCAACACAGAGCTGCACCACCCTGTCATTGTTTCAGGCTTAGGTGGAGCAGGGGAACTAAGGCAACCAAGAGATAAGGAGATTTTCTCCCAGACAATGAGAACTCAGGCTATGTCAAAGCCGAGGAGTGAGGGTCCATCACCCCCTTTTGCTGCAGCTCCCCAAGTCCTTCTTTTGGGGGGCCTCCCAAAGTGATCGTGCCTGTCTTAGGTCGTTCCCCCCTTGGGGAATCTTACCTGTCTTTGGCTAACCAACCAAGCTTTTGGGGGTTCAGTTATGAATAGAGCAACAGAAGCAGCATTCCTGCCAGGGAGATAAGCTTTTGTCTCCTTGCTGGCTTACGGTTCCAAGGGTGTTCCCTTAGCCTTAGCCTAGGCAGGGCTGTCAGCTTCTAATACCAGTCAGGTGGTTCCCAACATCTACGGCCCCCACTGACTAGTACAGTGAGGTTCTCATTGTTCACACATGCACATTCCAGTCCACTCTCGTTGGCTGCCAGGTTACATCTGTTGGGGACAACCCTGCCTGGTCTCAGGAAGCTGTAACCCCCTGCAACTTAGGCTGAGTGAGAGACCTCCGAACCAGGAGACACTAAGGAAATAAAACTTATTCCCCTGGCATGAACGCTGCCTGTTCTGTGCTTGGCCTCCTAGGCTTGACCAGTTAGCCACTGACTGGTAAGATTTCCCATGAAGGGAATTGACTAAGACAGGCATGATCACAAGAAGGCCTCAGGGAAGAGACTCAGGGCTGTGGAAATGAAGGGGTGATGTACATCAACCCCTGCCCCCTTGGCTTTGTCAAAGCCTGAGTCATTGTTCTTAGATGTGAGAAATCCAATTCTCCTGGCTGCCTTTGTCTCCTCTGCCCAACTCTGGCCTGCAGAAATAGCAGGGGCAGTGCAGTCCAGACCAGAGAGGGCAGACCCCCAGGGTAATCAGGCCTGGGACATAGAATATGCAAGATCCTGTGAGACCTGTTTACTGGAGGATGATTAGATTGGAATTTGAAGGCACAGACAGGAAACCAAAACTAGCCCTTTGAGCCCTGTAGTCCTTTCAAATGATAAAACTCCAAACTTTGGCCAGAATCACAGCGGGGATTTGGTCAGCATCTTTGAAAGTCACCTATTTCTTTTAATCTTTTCTGGCAGATTGTGATCCACAAACTAAGTCTGTATTCTTTTTTTTTCTTTCTTTTTAATTTTATTTTAATCATTGTTCAAGTACAGTTTTCTCCCTTTTACTCCCATTCCAGTCCCCCATCCAACCCTCCCCACTTCCCTCCCATTACCACCCTCCCCCTAGCTTTTGCCCATGTGTTCTTTAAATTTGTTCCTGTAAACCCTTCTCATTCTCCCCTGAAATTCCCTATTCTCTCCCTCTGGTCACTGTCAACCTGTCCCCTATTTCAGTGTCTTTGATTATATTTTGCTTGTTTCTTTGTTTTGCTGTTTAGGTTCCTATTACAGGTGAGATCATATGGTATTTGTCTTTCACTGCTTGGCTTGTTTCGCTTAGCATAATGCTTTCCAGTTCCATCCAAGCTGTTGCAAAGGGTAGGAGCTCCTTCTTTCTTTCTGCTGCATAGAATTCCATTGTGTAAATGTACCAGAGTTTGTTGATCCATTCATTTACTGATGGGCATCTAGGTTGCTTCCAGCACCTAGCTATTGTAAATTGTGCTGCTATGAACATCGGGGTGCAAAGGTTCTTTTGTATTGGTGTTTTAGTGTTCTTAGGATATAGTCCCAGCAGTGGAATTGCTGGGTTAAAAGGCAGATCCATTTTTAGTTTTCTGAGGAAGTTCCATACTGCTTTCCATAGTGGTTGTACCAGTCTGCAGTCCCACCAACAGTGCACTAAGGAGGATCCCCTTTCTTCCACAACCTTTCCAACACTTGTTTGTGGCTTTGTTTATGATGGCCATTCTGACTGGTGTGAAGTGATATCTCATTGTGGTTTTAATTTGCATCTCTCTGGTAGCTAGTGATATTGAGCATCTTTTCATGTTCCTCTGGATCCTCTGTAGGTCCTCCTTGGAGAAGTGTCTGTTAAGTCCTTTGCCCATTTTTTAATTGGGTTACTTGTCTTCTTAGAGTGGAGTCGTGTAAGTTCTTTATATATTTTGGAAATTAAACCCTTGTCTGAGGTATCATTGGCAAATATGTTTTCCCATATAGTTGGTTCTCTTTTTATTTTGATAGTTTTCTTTAGCTGTGCAAAAGCTTTTTATTTTGATGAGGTCCCATTTGTTTATTCTTTCTTTAATGTCCCTTGCTCAAGGAGACATGTCAGCAAAAAAGTTTCCGCATGAAATATCTGAGATTTTCCTACCTACATTCTCTTCTAGGACTTTAATGGTGTCACGGTTTATATTTAAGTCTTTTATCCACCTTGAATTTATTTTTGTATAAGGTGAAAGTTGTTGCTTCAGTTTCATTTTTTTGTATGTAGCTGTCCAGTTCTCCCAACACCATTTGTTGAAGAGGCTATTTTTACTCCATTTTATGTTGCTGCTTCCTTTGTCAAATATTAATTGACCATAGATACTTGGGTTTATTTCTGGGCTCTCTGTTCTGTTCCATTGGTCCATGTGCCTGTCTTTATGCCAGTACCATGCTGTTTTGATTACAGTGGCCTTGTAGTATAGTTTAGTGTCAGGTATTGTGATCCCTCCAAGTTTACTCTTCTTTCTCAAAATTGCAGCAGCTATTCCGGGTCATTTATGGTTCCATATAAATTTTTGAAGTGTGTGTTCTATGTCTGTGAAATAAGTCATTGGTACTTTAATAGGTATTGCATTGAATGTGTAAATTGCTTTCGGTAGTATGGACATTTTGATGATATTAATTCTTTGAAGCCATGAACATGGTATATGTTTCCATTTGTTTGTGTATTCCTTGATTTCTTTCCTCAGTGTTATGTAATGTTTTGAATACAGGTCTTTTATCTCTTTGGTTAGGTTTATTCCTAGGTATTTTATTTTTCTTTTTGCTATTTCAAATGGGATTCTTTTCTTGATTTCTGCTTCTGCTGTTTCATTGTTGGTGTACAGAAATACCTTTGGTTTCTGGATATTGACTTTGTATCCCGCTGTTTTGCCAAATTCATTTATTAGGTCAAGAAGTTTGTTGGTGGAGTCTATAGGATTTTCTATGTACACTATCATGTCATCTGCAAACAGTGAGAGTTTTGTTTCCTCCTTTCCAATTTCGATGCCTTTTATTTCTTTTTCTTGTCTAATCGCTGTGGCTAAAACTTCCAGCACTATATTGAATAGAAGTGGTGAAAGTGGACAGCCTTGTCTTGTTCCTGATCTTAGTGGAAAAGATTTTAATTTTTGCCCATTGAGTATGATGTTGGCTGTAGGTCTCTCATATATGGCCTTATTTATGTTGAGGAATGCTCCCTCTATTCCCACTTTACTGAGTGTTTTTATCATAAATGGGTGCTATACCTTATCAAATGCTTTTTCTGCATCTATTGATATGATCATGTGGTTTTTGTCTTTGCTTTTGTTTACGCGATGTATTACATTTACTGATTTGTGAATATTGTACCATCCTTACATCCTTGGAATGAATCCCAGTTGTTCATGGTGTATGATGTTTTTAATGTAGCATTAGATGCGGTTTGCCAGTATTTTGTTGGCGATTTTAGCATCAATGTTCATCAGCGATATTGGCCTGAAGTTTGCTTTCTTTGTTGTGTCTTTATCTAGTTTTGGAATTAGGATGATGTTTGCCTCATAAAAAGAGTTTGGAAGTCTTCAATCTCTTTGGAGTTTTTGGAATAGTCTGTGAAGGATAGGGGTTAGCTCTTCCTTAAATGCTTTGTAGAATTCTCCTGTGAAACCATCTGGTCCAGGGCTTTTGTGTGTTGGAATTTTTTGATTACTGCTTCAATCTCTTTTGCTGTTATTGTTCTGTTCAGGCTTTCTGCTTCCTTTTTCACTGAGTTTTGGAAGATTATATTTTTCTAGAAATTTGTCCATTTCACCTAGGATTTCAAATTTCTTGGCATACAGTTCTTCGTAGTAATTTCTTACAATCTTTTGTATTTCTGTGGTATCTGTTGTAATCTCTCCTTTTTCATTTCTGATTGTGATTATTTGGGTCTTCTCTCTTTTTTTCTTGATGACTCTGCTTAAAGGCTTGTCGATTTTGTTTATCTTTTCAAAGAACCAGCTCTTGGGTTCATTGATCCTTAGAATTGTGCTTTGAGTCTCTATGTCATTTAATTCTGCTCTGATCTTGGTTATTTCCTTCCTTCTGCTTGCTCTGGGCTGTCTTTGTTGTTGTTCCTCGAGTTCTTGTACACATAGGGTTAGGTTGTTTGTTTGAAATGTTTCTAACTTTTTTAGGTGGGCCTGTATCACTATGAACTTCCCCCTCAGGACTGCCTTGGCTATGTCCCATAAATTTTGGGTTGTTGTGAGTTTGTTTTCATTTGTTTCCAGAAACCTTTTGATTTCTTCCCTAATTTCATTCTTGACCCATTCATTGTTTAATAGCATGCTATTAATCTTCATGATTTTGAGTGTTTTGTGTTTTTTTTTCCTTGGGGTTGGTTTCTAGCTTCAGTCCCTTGTGATCCGAGAAAATGTTTGGTATGATTTCAATTTTCTTGAAATTGTTGAGGCTTGTTTTGTGTCCTATCATGTGGTCTATCTTTGAAAATGTTCCGTGTACATTTGAAAGGAATGTGTATTTGGCTTCTTTGGGATGGAGGGCTCTGTATATATCAGTTAAGTCCATTTCATCAAGGGTATTGTTCAATGCCACTATATCTTTGTTGATATTTTGTTTGGAAGATCTGTCCATTTTTGACAGTGGGGTGTTAAAATCCCCCACTATAATTGTGTTGCTTCACTATCTTTCTTGAAGTCCTCTAAGATTTTCCTTATATATTTTGGTTCTCCTATGTTGGATGCATATGTATTTACAATATTTATATCTTCTTGGTGGATTCTTCCCTTGAGTATTATGAAGTGATCTTCTGGGTCTCTCTTTATGGCCCCTTTTTGGAAGTCTATTTTGTCTGATATGAGTGTTGCTACCCCGGCTTTTTTTTCATTGTCCATTTGCTTGGAAAATTTGTTTCCAGCCCTTCACTTTCAGCCTGTGCAGGTCTTTTATCTTGAGGTGGGTCTCTTGTAGGCAGCATATGTGTGGGTCATGTTTTCTTATCCATTCAGCTATTCCATGTCTTTTGATTGGAGCATTTAATCCATTTACGTTTAAGGTTATTATTGATAGGTACTTATTCATTGTCTTTTATGTACGTGTGTTCCTCTCTCTCTCCCTCTCTCTCTCTTTCTCTCTTTTCCTTCCTTTCTTAAAGCAGTCCCTTTAGAATCTCTTGCAGGCCTGGTTTGGTGGAGGTGTATTCTTTTAGACTTCTTTTGTCTGGGAAGCTTCTTATTTGGCCTTCTATCTTGATTGAGAGCCTTGCTGGGTAAAGTAGCCTTGGTTGCAGACCTCTGGTTCTCATTACTTGGAATATTTCTTGCCATTCTCTTCTGGCTTGGAGTGTTTCTATTGAGAAGTCAGCTGTTAGCCTTATTGGGGATCCCTTGTATGTTACTTCTTTTTTTCCCTTGCTGCCTTTAATATTCTCTCTTTGTCTGGAAATGTTGCCATTTTAATTATGATGTGTCTTCAGGTGGGCCTCTTTGGGTTCCTCTTGATTGGGACTCTCTGTGTTTCCTGGATTTGTGTGACTTTTTCTCTCATCAAATTAGGGAAGTTTTCCATCATTACTTTTTCAAATAGGTTTTCTATCCCTTGCTCTTCTTCTTCTTTTTCTGGTATCCCTATTATACAGATATTATTACGTTTCATATTGTCTTGCATTTCTCTTAATCCCTCTTCATTCTTTCTTAGTCTCTTTTCCTTTTCTTGCTCTTTTGGGGTGTTCTTTTCTACTTTGTCCTCCAATTTGCTAATCTGGTCTTCTGCTTCATCAGTCCTGCTTTTCATTCTTTCTACTGTGTTCTTCAGTTCAGAAATTGTATTCTTCATTTCCTCTTGGCCCTTGTTGAGAGTTTCTTTTTCCTTTTTCATGCTGATGTAATTTTCAGCATGAAAATTTTCAGTGAGTTCATTGTAGCTTCCCTGTAGTTTCTGGTAGCTCATTGTGAGCTCATTGAGCTTCCTGACGATCATTGCTTTGAACTCAATATCTGATAGTTGAATTGTCTCTATTTCATTTAGCATTCTTTCTGAGGCTTCCTCCTTTCCTTTCATTTGGGGATTGTTTCTTTGTCTTCCCATTGTTTGTGAGACTCTTCTTGTTAGCTTCAGCTTCTTAAATTGATCAGTTCTGGCTCCCTGGGTTTGTGGTGTGAACTTCTTTAGTAGAATAGCAGTGAGTTTCAGTGGTGCAGTTTCCTTGATCTCCCAAGCTCACTGGTCTTGTGATGTCGTTTAAGTTGGCTTTGTGTTTGCCTTTGGGTTTTGATTGTTGTTGTTGAGTCTTTCTTCGGTGGTTCCTTCCCACCAGCTGGTTAAATGAGGGTCACTCTGTCCACCACCTCCTGTATTTTGTTGTGCTGGCGAGGGCAGGTTCTGTTGAAGCTGGTTCTTCCATGTGTATAAGGTTTAAAGAAATCTTGTTCAGTTGTTTGTATTGGGTACTGTCTCTACTGTTTAGTTGTATTTCCAGATAGGTCCTGGATTGAGGTTTGTGTGGTTACTACTACCTCTTTCACCTTCTTCTGTTATTATCTGTTAGTGGTTCCTTTGTTGTTGGGTTTCCTCTTCCAGTGGGTATCCTCTTGTTCACCAACTCCACCTATTCTTTTTTGTCATCAGTTGAAGGGGGAAGGCAAAATGGTTTAAGACAACAACAGAGAATTCTATGATATTTACAGTAGTAGCAAGTAGGGAAGAGATGGGAGATCCTTTGACTATGTATAGTGTTAACCGTGATCTTCCACCCAGCTAGCTGATTTTTAGAAAGGATGGAAAGAAGATAAGACTCTTGTTGGGGATGGAAGGATTGTGAGTTGGATCTATAAAGCAGGGAGGTTGTGGGAGGTCAGATTCTGAGGTAATGTGAGAGTAAAGGATAGTAAATAGGTGTAGTGTGTGAGAGAATAGAGTTAACCACTACAGTAATAGAGTTCAGGAATCTTTGAAATGGGCTAAGATTTTGGGGGGGGGGGGTGTTGTGAGGTAATTACAATTGCATGGAACAGCAGTTATTTACAATAATATTATGGCAACAATCATATGACAGAATCTATAAGATCTAGGTAACAAGAATAGGGAGTACAGAACCTCGAGTAGTGTGCTAATGGGACACAGGAGAGTTAAAGGACAGTAGATTAGCAGTACAGTATGGAAAGAGATATCAGGGGAAAGCTGTCAGATAATACAATATATCCAGCCTAGCAAAGCAAACTATACAAAAAGAAGAGGGATACAAAAATAATATTAAAAAAGATGTAGGAATACTGGAAAAATAATAATAATACAAATTGGAATAACTTGCATGTTCTCTGTAATAGCAGAGTGAAACTTATCTCACTGTTGCAGCTGTTGTGATGCCCCATCTTTGGGTTCAACTTTGGTCTTTTCACAGATCCAGGATTTTGTCTCACTTGTAGGTATTTAGAAAAAAATTTTATTTTATTTTTTTTTAATATATTTTATTGATTATGCTTTTACAGTTGTCCCACTTCTCCCCCTCTCTCCCCTCCACCCTGTACCCCCCTCCCACCCACATTTCCCCCTTTAGTACATGTCCATGTGTCATATTTATGAGTTCTTTAGTTTCTACATTTCCCGTACTATTCTTGCCCTCCCCCTATCTATTTTCAACTTACATTCTATGCTACTTATTCTCTATACCTTTTCCCTCTCTCTCCTCCTCCCACCCCCTGCTGCTAACCCTCCATGTGCCCTCCATTTCTGTGGTTCTGTTCCTGTTCTAATTGTTTACTTAGTTTCTTTTGGTTTTGCTTTAGGTGTGGTTGTTGATATTTGTGAGTTTGCTGTCCTTTTACTATACATGTCTTTTCTTTATCTTCTTTTCTTAGATAAGTCCCTTTAGCATTTCATAAAATAAGGGCTTGGTGATGATGAACTCCTTTAACTTGACCTTATCTGAGAAGCACTTTATCTGCCCTTCCATTCTAAATGAGAGCTTTGCTGGATAGAGCAATCTGGGATGTAGGTCCTTGTCTTTCATGACTTGGAATATTTCTTTCCAGCCCCTTCTTGCCTGGAAGGTCTCTTTGGAGAAATCAGCTGACAGTCTGATGGGAACTCCTTTGTAGGTGACTGTCCCCTTACCTCTTGCTGCCTCTAGGATTCTCTCCTTCGTTTTTACCTTGGCTAATGTAATTATGATGTGCCTTGGTGTGTTTCTTCTGGGGTCCAACTTCTTTGGGGCTCTCTGAGCTTCTTGGATTTCTTGGAAGACTGTTCCCTTTGCCAGATTGGGGAAGTTCTCCTTTATTATTTGTTCAAATACGTGCTCAATCTGTTGCTTTTCCCCTTCCGATTCTGGTACCCCTATAATTCGGATATTGGAACGTTTAAAGGTGTCTTGGACGCTCTTAATCTTTTCCTCAATTTTTTGAATTCTTATTTCATCATGCTTTCCTGCTTGGTTGATTCTATCTTCCTTCTGGTCCACTGTATTGTTTTGAGACTCATATTCCTTCCTTTCACTATTGGCTCTCCTCCGCGTGTCTTCCTGCATCTGTTTTATGGTAATCTGCATTCTTTCATCTAAATTTCGTCCAAAATCCACCAGTTCCGTGAGCTTTCTGATCACCAGTGTTTTGAACTGCGCATCTGATAGATTGGCTAATTCTTGGTCGCTCAAAAGGATGAGTCCTGGGGGACTGATCTGCTCTGGTGAAAACATGGTTTTTGTTTTTGTTTTTTCCCCTGTCTCTCCTTTTTCTTTTTTCTGGTCTGGTTGCTCTTGTTACGGTGGGGGGCGGAGCCTTAGGTGCTCACCGGGGCTGGGCACCCCGTCGCTAGATTGTGACGTTATACATGGGGGCGGGGCGGGAGCGGGAGCGGGGCGGGAGAAAACAATGGCGGTAGTTCCGTTCCCCTGGACTCAGACCCTTGTCTGGGCTTCTGGGCCGCGAGTTCTGCCCTGGTCCACAATCGCTACCCCTCTGGGTCTGCCAGCCGCAGCTTGCGTACTCAGGGATCACCGCTGCCTTCTTACGCGCCCGATGGCTTTTGCGCCGATTTCCTGCCAAACCTTCCCCCGACCTCGCGTGCCGCTGGCCCGAGCCAGCCCCGCGTCCACCGGCTCGTCTTCTCCTACCAGTCCGGATGAACACGTCTACTTCAACCTCTTGGCTGCCCGACTTCCATTCAGATAAATCCTCTGCCGGATCTGGGTGTTATTCTGATAGTAAATTATTGTTGTAAATTATTGGTTTTCTAATCTTGGTTGTACGAGGAGGTATGGTGCGTCCACCTATCCCTCCATCTTGCCGGAAGTCAGAAAAAAATTTTAAAAAGTAGAAATAGAAAAGGTAGACGAACGAAGGAAGAAGAGATGAAATTGGAGGAAAGGAAGGAGGAAGGAATAAAACAAGAAATCAGGAAAGAAAGGAAAAAGAAATCAAAAGAGAATAAAAACAATAAAAATTTAAAAATTAAAAATTGTTAAAAAATTAGAATCAAGTTAAAAAGTCTCTTGGTTTCAAAGTGGCCAAACCGGTTTTTCTGCTCTTGCTGGCTGTGGCAGGCTGAGGGGTGATTGGTATGGCTTTTCTTCCTGGGCCATCGGAGCTCCTCAGCCTTGTGCCCTGGGTGTAGGAATCAGGTCTTTCCCCAGGGTTACTGCTGTGGACTGGGGTGTGGGGATGCTCTCCCTGCACTCTCGCCCACACGCCCATGGCTGGATAGCAGTGAGGCTGGAGCGACTGATCACTTTAGGGGAATTCTCCAAACAGTGTCTGTCTATTCACTCCTTCCTCTTGAGAAACTCCTCCTGTTCAAGCCTGCCGCTCCCCACAGTGGCCTGGCTTCTCCCACCGCCGAACCCTCCAGCCAGACTGGTGACTGTGGGGGTCAGGTCTGCTACATGACCCAGCCTCTCCGGTGTCCTCAGCCTCCAAAGGTGCTCACAGCCCCTGTGTGTTTGCTAGCACCTGGGTTCCTCCCAGTGCCGCTCAGACCTTGTTTGGCTGGGGAGGGAGTAGTTGTCCCGGCTCTCTCCCAAGGACTCTGTGGCAAACCCAGCAGTGGGCCCTGGGCCTGGGGCTGCAGCCCCCGGACCACATGCTGGTCCCCGGGACCCTACCTTGTTGCAGCCCTCTTCTTAGGGTCCGGTTTTTCGGTTCCACCACAATCCTTGGTCCCCTATTTTCACATATGCTGAAGTATGTTGGTTGGTTGCTTCTCTACTCCATAGATCCATCAGGATTTTCTCCCCTGAGCAGAGGGAAGCCAAATCTGCTCCTTCCTACTCCGACGCCATCTTAGCCCCCCTAAGTCTGTATTCTTAATAAAAACCTGCTTGGGAATGGAAATGGGGTGCTTCCCAATAGAGAGAGTGGCCGTTCCATCCCTACTTCCCCACAGGACCTGGTTGTCTCTGTATGTTTTTCTCCTGTTTCAATGAGCCATCTGCAGGGTTTTGCGATCACTACAGGCCAGTGAGCACGCGTCATACATCAATGTCATGCACACTGTTCCAATTATATTAACAATGGCTGGACTTTTTCTGGACAGACCTCGTATAGCAAATTGCTCCAAAAGAGTTTTGGGTTGTTGGTTTTTTTTAAGCCTGGTTGACTAGCTGCTACTGGACATCATGCAGAAGGTTTGGAAAATAAAACTGGTGTTTGAACTGATTCTCAGCAGCACATGACAAGTTTTCTTTAGTAGAATTTCCTTGGATGCCTGAAATTTTCAGTTTCTCATACCAGTTTCTCTATTGTTATTTTTCCTTCCTTCTTATTTTACCTCCTTCTTTGGAGGAGATAAAAAATCAGGCATGGACCAGGGTTTCCTTTTATGCTCTGATGTAATATTTAATTAAGCCTCAGCTGGTGACGAGAAAGAAGAAAATGTATCTGGTGATTCTTTTTCTAAACTGAATTAGGTGGTTCAAATAGTCACAGGTAATTGGAGAGTGTGATCCCTTGTGAAATCAGCTTCCATCACACCAGGCATCTGCTAACTTGGATAAGGGAAAGGAACATTAGTGAATTGAATTTGATGTCTGCATTCTTTTTGTCAAATAATTCAGCTCAGGAAATCTTTTGGTCCGTGGCTCTACTTTAATATAAAATTAAATAATTTCTCTCTGTTGGACTGCAGGTGCCCATACAACCCATGAAATATGGGATAGAGCCAAACCAGTAATTATTATAAAAATTAATAGTTGAAATTCAAATAATTAGTAAATAGTTGTCTAGCTGATAACAGGTTTCTTTTCCAAAAACAATTTGTCCCATGTTAGGGGTTTTGGTTGTAATCACTAGAAACCAATTTTAGACTGGCTCTCTTAACCAAAATAAATAAACATAAATAAAAGTAAATACTGTTATTTGGAAGAATATTGAGGCCTGCTAGGATCTACTGGTAGCTGGGAGACAAGGTTTGTAAACTTTGACCAGCTCCCTAGGGCCAGGAAACAAAGAAGCTCCACTTTCAGCTGTTTGGCCAGAGCATAACTGCATTTGGACCCTACAACTTGCTTCTTTGCAAATAAATTCTTGCCGTCCTTTTACTTTATGTCACTTTCTCTGATTCCAGGGAAGGTGTTTCCAATTTCCTGAGCCTGGGATGCATTCCATTAGCTGGCAACCCAGGAATGGAGAACATAGGAAGACAAAGCTACTCCAACTTTACCAGTGAAAGGATTCTACACCCTTCTAGAATCCAGGTGTAATAAAGAACTCATCAAAATTAGGAAGGGGATTTGGATTCTATGCAGCTAGATAATGAAGATTACTATAGCTTAATTTAGAAAGTGGGAATGATATAAGTGGTCTCATTATCATTATTGTTGTCATAGTTAACATTAATAAGCAGTTCCTTGCTTTCTAGGCTCTATTCTTTACCCACACTTTCCCAGCACAAACTCATTGTATGCTGCTATCAATCTTATGAGATAGCTACTATTAGTGTCCTTTTATTAAAAAATGAAGCAAAACTGCTTAGTAAGGTTAAATAACTTGCTCAAGATACACACCAAATAGCAAAGCAGTCTCAAGCCTCAGGCTGTATAGCTGAAATAAGCTAACATGTGCACACACATGGGAATGACTTCTCTGCAGCCATTAGATAATTTTATTGAGTACACAAGGTGTTTGACAAATATTAGCTGAAAACTCTGGCTAGAATAGCTTCAGTTGGTACTCAATAAATATTTGTTGAATGAATAAAGGGATGCATATTACATGTTTATTAAAAGGCCAGGTGTCAGGTGACAGGTGTCCCCTCTCCTCTCTAGTCACCCCGCCTCTTGCGTGTAGCTCTGAGCCTGTGTGGAGCTGGTGATCCCAGGAATCAAAGAAAATAAAGTCCAGGTTGTAGTCAAATTAGTTCATATGCACAATGGTAGGCTGAACTGTGTATTTAAGCAGTTGTTTATCTTCATTCCTTCCTTTTAAACTTGATATTTTAGTAAATGTTTTTAAATAAGAGATTGTTATATATAATTGAAATGTCTTTGTGGATCATTTTATTTTTCAACTCCACAGCTTCTCATTGTGATTTTTTTAATGTGGATCAATCCTGGAGACTATGCAGAGAAGAGAAGTGTTATTTCAGACACAGGACAGAAACATCTTCACATAGAGCCATGGTTACTATATAACCAAGGGCAGGTCCCACCTTGAATTCCAGCAACAATTAGAGGTAACAAGTGGGAGTTCTTTCCAAAGGACAGTAATGTTTCAGCTCTGAATTGCTTCACTCTGGATGAGTGTCAGGCCAGATGATCCAGCTCACAAATTCTTTGGAGAACTGTATAACCTGCCCTAAAATCTACAGATTATAAAATAATAATATTATTTTTACAATTATAAATGGTTCAAGGTTTCCTCCCCCTCTTTCATTCACTTGCTGCTCTGTCCCAATCCTCAGATATTATTGTAGTTGCTATTTTACAGATGAGCAAACTAAGGCTCAGTGAGGTTTACTGGATTGCCCAGGCCAGGACATATGACTGACAAATAAAGAGCTAAAATTGGAATCCAAGCATCTAAAATTATCTTCTTTTTTAGTATATTGTGCTGCCCTCCATAAATGCAAAACAAACACATGGAACACTAAACAGAACCAGATCAGTGATTTTTATAAATTTCAATACTTAGATCAGAACTCAAATAATTAGTCTAGCTGATAACACTGAGCCACCATTGAACCAATTTGGAACTTTACAGAATGATGAACATAGAAAAATCACTGAGTAGTCTAGAGATCTAGTTTAGTTTCTATGTTACTAGATTTTGACTCTAACATGGGTATTAAATACCAGTTCACTAGAGAAAATCTTGGTTGTGTTGTATCTGTCTGCTGTTTGGATAGATGATTGGAGTTAAGTTGGGACTGAGACTAAGTGGTAAAAAAGTTAATGTTTCAAAGAATGGTTTATACCCACCCCCCAAGATTCTCTATGTAATACAGTTCTGGAGTGTTTGAAAAGTGTTCAGTCCAGATACTAGCAATGGTTTACAATTTGATGTGTTTTCAATCTGTTTGTCCTTAGAACATTTGTCTGACATATATGAAACTCAGTTTCTTTGTATTAAAAAACAAGGCTAATGGTAAGACTTGTAATGGTTAAATTAGAATAATGATAATTTATCAATAAACATTACCCATTATTATTAATTAAAATCTTTAACATATTTTTCATTTGGTCTTTAAGTGCTACCCTCAGAAGTTAGTAGAAATGATTATTCTCAGTTTCAAGTAACAGAAAATGACATTTGCCAAAGTGACCTTCTTACATTTATAAAAAGTTAAGGGAGATATAGGCACAGAAAGGTCAGCCTATAGAGCCAGCTGAACTGAGTTTGAAATTCCACTTTAGCATGTTTTAGCTTTATATGTCATTGGCATTTAATTTTAACTCTCTGAGCTCAAATTTTCTCAGCTAAACAGAGGCAGAATACAATGCTTAGTTTACAGGTTTGCCATGAGAATTAAGTGAGACCATGAATGTTAAGCATCTAGCATCTGTGGGATACTTTCTTCTCCCATCTCTTATCCTTTAATAACTAACTTTAAAATATTTCAGAATAAAGTGGTTTATAGAAAATAACCATTATCATGGTTAAAAGTGGCATTATTGTGCTTATAAACTAAAAACTAGTTCTGATGGTACAGTAACTAGTACACCCAAAAGAGGGTGCTTCATATAGACTTTTTATTAAAAAATCCAATGTATAACATTTTATACAAATATTTTTACACTAATCAAATCTCTTGTAATATACATAATAATTAATCTTCTATGTGTACAATTTGTGAACTCTGCATTTTGTGGTTGAACTCTTTGCAGAAAATTTATATACGGCAATATAATTCATTTTTTTCAATTTTCTACTTAATTCCAGTTATGGTACTTATTATATGAGATTGGGTTTTCATTTAGCATGCTCATTATATTAATTAGAAGTAAAAGTCTTAATGGAACTTAAATTTAGCATCCCTTATGATCAGAAGTATAAACATTGTGTGAGTAAAAAGAACATCGTAATTCTCAAATTTGTACAGGTGGGGACAGGAAATTTTCTGAATTTATTAAACTATTCTAGTGATCTTTTGCATATAAATTGTACTATGTGTACAACAAAAACAGCATGAATTTCTAGTCATTGAGTACCTGTTGCAGAGTCATGACTTCTGATTTATTGTCCCTAATTCTCACAACTCTACAAGCAGTTATTGTTTGTCTTGGTTTCCCAATAAAGAAGCTCTGAAAAAAGAATTACTCAATCCAACTGGGAAACTCTAGCAAGACTTCACAATAAAGTTACCATTAAACTGTTTTGAAAAATGATAGGAAGCCCATCAGATAAAGATGAGATAGCCACATCTGTAGGAAATATTATAAAACACAGTTAAAAAGGAAAAGAATAATGGCAATGAAGATAGATAGAGCCAAGTAGGAAAGGGGCTGGTCTTGGAATTTGGCCTGAGTGTAATAAAGAGAATACTGTGGCTTTTTGCCACATCTTCTTTTGAATAATGTCATAACCACCAGCTTTTATATCCCCATGGAATTCTTCCTTCATTTATACACCATATGGAAGTTCCTCAAAATACTGTGATGTGAATGAAAGAGATATGCTAGCTGAAATAACATCCATCAGAGGGCTGCCAACTGGCTTTTAATGGTGAATCATTTAAATTTAAAAAGTTGGCATTCTGCGCATAAAAATGTATAATCCCTATTCAGCTTCTATAGCTCCCTGAAGATGTCTTCTTTCCACACCTCTTGAGATCATTTCCTTTTCAACATCAGCATTTAGAGGTCAACTGTCTGTATTCCAAGCACAGTTATAAACTGGAGACATTGCAGAAAATCAAAACCAGTGTCTCTACAGGGGAGTGCTACAACTCTGGGTTTCCAGTGCTTCCTGATGCACAGGAGGCACATACAGTGTTAGGAAAGGGGATGGTAATTTATGGAATGTCACTAGTTACTTCTGCGCTTCCATAGACTAATCTTTCATTCATGACATCACTAGTCTCTCTCCAAGTCCTAGATCACATAACTAGTCCTTTATTTTATTAATCTTAACATATTCTCCCAAGAAGCTATCTGTGTCTTCATTAATTTCATGGTCTGGCCCACTATATATTAATTCCATGCAGTAAATCTATTCATATTTATTCATCATTCATATGACCTGCCAATATATTCTTGACAATATTGACCACTGCTCTGGGTGCTGAAAATACAATAATAAGATCAATGTGGGCTTAGTCTGCATAGAGTTGACTACCTATTCTGAATTAATCTCTGAATCTCCTAGTATGTTTAGAAGCTTTTGCACATGTTGATAAATGTTAAATAAAAGAATAAATTGCATACTCTATGCCACAGTGTTAAGAACTGTGGAAGATACAATATAAACAAGATCGTTTTAGCCTTCAGAATGCTCATACTCTGTGGTGGGCACAGACAAGCACATAGATAATTCTAATGTATGGCAGAAAGCATTATGTGTTGTAATAGAGGTATAAACACACTTCTGTGGGAGCAGGTAATGGCAGAAGATTAATTCTGTCTTGGAGGATGCTCTGCCCTGCTGTCACGGCAGGGAACAAATTATGCTGCCATCCTTGGAGCAAAACTGGAATCCATTTGCCATATGCATGAGGAATGAGTAGAGTTAGAAAATAAATGAGAGTCAGGAGAATTTGTTTCACTGTAATTCATCCTCATTGCAATGTTACAGTATGTTATCCAATAGCATCTTCCCAATTTATAATCTCCTTTCTAGCAAATACTTGAATTCCTTCCCATAAAGCCTGTTTTTCTTTACTATTCTTTCTCTACTGGTAGGTAGTGAGGAAATAATGAGGGCAATCTGAATGTCTTTTAGTTTCTAGCATAAGGACTGACACAAACTAATTTGCCAATTTCATTAGCCTACAGTCATGAGTTAACTTGCTGAAAACAATATTAAATCATGGTTTCCTTTACCTCCCACATGAAAATAGCACTAATCCAAGAGTTTGGATACAGCATGTATTGGGCCAGCTACGACCAGGTGTGACTTTAGAGAAATCCTTTTCCTTCCCTCCACCTTATTTCCATCATCTATAAAATAAGTTTAATGGAGCAGATTAGTATAGGAGCCCAACAAGTAAAAACTAGAGGCAGGTCAATATTTGCCATGTGAGAAGGTGAAGCCAGTTATTGTGACATCTGAGTTTTTCAAGAGAGTTTACAAAGCTGGATTCTTATGTGAACAGAAGAATATTTAGGCCAAACAAGAACAAAAGAATTTGGCCCAGGGGCTTCCAGTCTGCAGTTTCTAGAGTAGATGCTTTCTCAGGTCTCTTGTCCCTCAGACATTTTCTTATTCTGCTTTTTGAGACAGTCTGATTTCCCTTTGTTTAACAGCTACTAAGCTTCAAAGTTCCGGTTCCCCAGATGAATTAAAGAACATGTTTTGAGTGCTGTAAAATTAAATTGTCATTCCAGATTGGGGGATTTAGTGTCTGCTAATCCTTTTGGGGTCTTCTGATTTGATTAAACAATAGAAAAACTAGGACTGAATGTTAAGTGTTCTGAATTAGGAATCCAGTTTTGAAGAAACAGAGAGCAACCATCCTTCCCTCTTGCATTTCTCAGATCGGGCCTGAGGGCAGCTGGCCAGTTTGGGTTGGCACAAATCCTCCTGCCTACATTGGCCTGCCCTGTAGTAGGCCCTAAAAAAGAATCCTTGAACAAAGTTGACACTGCTGAATGAAGTCCAGTTCCTTCATACATTAACATGCCAAGTCATTAGCATGTTCTCTCTTTCTTCCTTCTTATTGAATAAGAAAAGAAGTCTGGATAAAATGAGCCCTTTTATTATGCACACTCAGGACTTTAGAATCTGCCTAATAAGGTAAAATTTCTTGGGACACACAAACTTCTATCACTAAGCCCCCATGTTCCTTACGTGCTGAGTTTTTTGAGTACGTTACTCATGTTTATATCACCAGCACTGAACACAGTGTTTGACATACAGCAAGGGCTCCGTAAGTGTCTATTTAATCAGTAACTTCATCAAACTCTGAATATATCAACAAATAAATTAACTAATGACCCAGAATTTCTCTGTAGGGTCTAAAAAGCAAGAACAAAGGAAGTGAATATAACTTAGTTTTATTGAGACATCTAAAGAAAGATTGTGTCTACCAAAGGAGAGCAGGGAGCTTGAAAATGTAGACAGAAAATCAGTACAAGGTGGTGGGACCCTTTCAGCACTCCCAAATAATCATGGACAGTCCCTTACTCCAGCTGTCATCTCATGATTCTAGACATTTCAAATCCAATGTTATCTTATGTCATAGAATGTTAATTTAAAATATACAGGAAACCACCTCGGTTAGCTTCCAGTTTCAGGTTCACCCCCACCTTCCGTGGGCTGTGATTCCACCATCAGGGCAGTTGTCCAAGCCTGTGCAGTGCCATCAGAGTCCACAGCACATGTGCCTCAAGGAGCCATCAGTCTTGGACCCAGGCAATGTTGTCTCCACAGTTCATATCTCAAAACTTTGGTATGCTGACTGAGGTCAAATCCATGCCTACACAGCTCAGGCGGGAGCCTGGGAGTTCATATTCAGTTATTGGGGATCACTTTCTTGAGCTCTTCCCCTCTCCATAGTCTCTGTGACACTCCAGTGCCCAACCTTTCCCATTCCCCTCCTGGTCCCCTGGGTAGAAATCTGAGGCTTTAGTTTCTACCTCTGCCTCACACTTCCTATTTCTTCTACTAGATTTCCATGGGAGCCAAGTGGGGAGAGGCTAGAGGAAGGGAGAAAGCAACGGGGAGTTTCTCTATACTTAGGGAACACAGTTTCTCTGGTCACAGACAAGGGGTCTCACCCTAAGTTACAAGTGTTTGCCAAGCCATGATTGCCTTCGCCATCATCCCCTCTGTGGAGAAGCCTGGGGGCTTGCACAGGAAAACGAACAAATAGAAAAGAAAAATGAAACTCCTCCCACTCTCTCCGACCTGTAGGGTACCCTTCCCATTCTTCAGACCAGAAATAGAGAGCTCCTCTTTGTGTTCTTTCTGCCTGCCCCTGGGACTGGTTAACCGTTCATGTTTTGGGCTGCCTTTGAATCCAGGCCACAGGGTCCTGGAGAAAAGGGATCCAAGAATCTCATGCATGGTTCAGTGGTATTATGAATTCTGGTGTCCTTCCCCAGTCCACCAGTTACCATTCATTTACTGTTTAGGATCCTCAGAAAGTCATTCCACCCAGGGTTTTTAGCTGCATTCAGAGTGAAGAGTGCTTTCTCCATCTTGACTGGACTAGAATTTTTGCCATGTAGTTTTATTAGTTGGTAAAAGCACACAGGATTGCTTAATAGTAATGGGCAACCTGGCAAATCCTGCTGTAAACTGGCATTGTTATTTAGTTTTGTTTAGCATCTTTCTACAAAGAAACAATTGCTCTAGTAAAATGATTTGATAGTCTGAAGACCAAATCTGGTATTTGGTGACATCTTTGAAATATCAGGCTTTACTCACATACTTAATATGCCTTATTAGTGTCAATTATGTGTAAAGTGCTGCATTAGACACAATGGCCACCTCTGTGAATGATGCAAAATCTTCATCCTTAGGGTGTATAACAGATTAGAATAAAGAGGTAAATTGAGGACAGAATAAGAAAGGTCTTGAAGGTCAGAAAAAGGCATTTACAGTGTAATTTGCTTATCAACTGAACGGTTTTGATAAAGGACTAAAAAAATCAGTTTTGTGCTAAAGAAAGACTACTCTCTACATATCTACATTGGAAATACAGAGACTCAGGCAGGGCAAGATTGGAGGCAGTGAGATATGTTAGGAGGCTGTTGAGAAAATTATAAGACATTCTGGAATTAGTACAAGTAAATCATGCTATATCCATACAAATGAACCCTATACAGCCAGTAAAATAGTCTGGCATGTCTATGTTAAAGAAGTAATCTAAAAGTAAAACAAGAGTCTACTGTCTGAGCTGGATCCAATCAGTTTGTGGTATTTCTCTGAGAAAACAGTCCAAGCCTTGTATTATACGGCCCCTCAATAAACACACTAGGCACAGGCGGCCTGGCTAATGTCTCTGCTTGGTAACATACTTCTTCCAGATCTTTATATTTTGAATGTAGAGAAACAAACCAGAGCATTGGTAACAGAACCAAGTGACATAAATTAATTTATTTTATCAAATGCTTTGTAAGTATAAACATATTTAATCCTTGTATAAAACCATTTCAGTTAAAATCAAAATATTTTAAGATTAAAAACAGTCAGATACTATTACAAAACCCATTTTCTTCAGGCACAGAATGGTTAATGATCTTGGCCAAAGTCGCATAGCTAATAAGAAGCACAGCTGTGATTCTCACCAGCTGCTGGTTCCAGAATCTGTCCTCCTGTCCTCTGTGCTCTGCTGCTCTGAGTTGGCATGTCCTCTCTAACATAGCGCAAGACATCTTGCAGATTCACCTCCTTCAGAAGTGTGTGGAGTTAGGAAGGGGATGGAGCTAGACAGAGTCCCAAGCCTGAAGAGATGAGGCAGAAGAATTCTCTAATTAACCGACAATGCCCCCACATCTACAAACATTGAGTCTATTGTATTAATTACTTTTAAATGTGAACAGCACTCCTCATTATACACAGAAAGCTAAGCTTGCCAGAGCTTTAGTAAATCATCTTGATTTCCTTGGGTTCTTCATCTATAGTGGAAATAGCTCCTAGTTCATTGAGTTTTATGAAATTAAAGCATTTTGTAAAGTATCTATTTTGTTAGCACGTATTTTAGCAAAGCTCTGCCAGCTCCCTGAAGGTGAGAGCTCTGCTATGAATTGCTCCTTCTAATAAAGGAAAATGTCTGGAAAGTGGGCAGAAGTCAAACTTCAATGTCTTTGAATTGAACCCCTGCTACATTCTGAATGCTAAAACAGCTTAAAATATTCTTCTTTAAAAATACATGTTATCAAAAAGACTTGAGAATTTCAGAGTCTTAATTTAAGCTCCATTAGTTTCTTCTAGCAAGTTTTTTTTTTTAATTTGGAATCTTTGGATGATAAGGGAAAATATTCAGTTACAAGGAACTTTTACAAGGCTCTAATGCTGTCCAAATAGGCCAGTTGTTCCCAGGTGCTCAATAATTAACAAGTGAGTCAACACACTGCACAAACATTTTCTTTGGTTTTCAAGCTCTTGTTTTTGCTCAGCTTCTCTTGTATATTCCTGGACTCAGGTCTGAGGCAGCACCAGGGGGCGCTATTGGAGGGAACAGAAACAGCACTTTCCAGGAAAGATCCAATCGTGTTACTAGTTTGTTTTGCCCTAATTTTAACTTTTAATTAAACTATTTAAAACTGTGATACAATATGTATCGGATACAGATATGTGTTCAGGGAGTACATATTTCCAGGGAAAAACAATGCTGTGTAGAAAAAGAGAACACTAAGCACTAGAAATTCTTGTCTACTTATGATTTTTACTATCTGTAAGACCTTGGAAAATCTACATAACCTTTCTCCACCTCAGTTTCTTTATCTTTACAGTTTGGATACAGCATTGATGCACATCACTGGTACACACAAAAATTATTTTGAAAACTGCCAAATAAATGCTAATATTCATTCTTGCTCCCAATTCAATTCAAGAAATAGTACAGTAACCTTTGACCTAAGCACTGTGATCTGATATGCAAATGAATATGGCTCAAATTGCTTTTGTGCCAGTTGCTGTCTATCTCAGATAAGGCATTAAAAAAAATAAGGAAGAGAACCTGAAAGATGACTGCTTGGGAGCTCCACTGAGCTTTGCATCAGATGAGACCTTTGACTAGCTTTTAATCTCCAAAGTCTTTGCCACAAAACAAAGTGACTAAAGGTTATTATGGTTTATATTTCAAGATACTTACTGTTCATGAAGGACCTATGTTCTGCCAGGCTTTGTGTGAGGTACTTATGACTTTTGTAAACATTTAATTCTCATATCACCCTTGCCAGATAAAGGCTGCCATTTAACAAATAACTAAATTGAATCTTAGAGAATTTAAGTAACTTGTCAAAGTCACAGAGCTAGGAAACCCAATTCTGCTCAGAAGATGAAAAATAAAAGGATAAGAATTAAACTACCACCCATTTAATAGACACACAAAAAAACACCTATTGCTAAACCATGACCATGGGTTTGGAGGCTGAGTTGCAGTATGTGGATTAGGCTCAAGATCAAGCACCTATAATAGCCCCAAAGATGACCTATTTTCATTCAGTTTTTGGGAAATAGAATCAACCAGGTGAGTAACTCTGCCTCTATTTAGGGAGTTAAGGAGAGGAAAGTAGGGGATGGACTGACTTGGGGACTGGATGTTCAAATTCTCCTTCCCCTGAGTATACCTGCATTGCTATAGTATGGTACACAGGGTGCCTGAAAGAGGTACAGAGAAAGTAATGAAGAGTTTGGAAGGACAAGCTTAATTTTAGTGTCTGCAATAGTGGTGGGCTTTGTGAAGGAAGTGCTCTTGGAGTCTTTAAAAATAAGTCGGTTTAGTGTTAACAGGGTCAGGAAGGAAAAGAAAATAGAAGGGATAGTCTAGTTGGAAGGGACAGTTTTTTTAATGCATTCAAGAAATATTTATTGAGGACCCACTATGTGCCTGGCACTGTTCTAAGCACTGAGTAATGAACAGAACAGGGAAAAAATCCCTGTTCTCACAGAGTTTACATTTCAGTGGGTGGATGAGACAACAAACAAGACAGATATATAAATACAATATTTAGGTGGTGGTAAGGAAAAAAAAATATTGGGAAAGGAGTTAGGGAGAGTGAGGTGGAAATGCAACTTAGGCAGAATATCCAGATAAGTCTCACAGAGAGGACAATATTTAAGTAAAGACCTAACTCGGGGGAGGGAACAGGTTCTATAGATCTCTGAGGCAGAACATTCCAGGATGAAAGAACAAGAAGTATAAGGGCCTTGAGGCAGAAACACACCTGGCATGTCTGAGGGTCAGGGAGGAGGTCAGTGTGGCTGGAGAGGAATAATGTAAGTGCAGAGTAGCCAGAATGGAGTCACAGGGTAAGGCTGGAGCACCATGAGCCAAACTCCAAATGTCTTTCATGGTCATTGCAAGGACTTGACTTTTACTTTTGATAATAAGGGAGCCACTGATAACTTTGATCAGAGGAGCCTCATGATCTGACATATTTTAATGGAATTTATCTGGCTATTTTATTGAAAATCAGCTTGAGTAGCCAGATGGACAAAGATAGGAAAGAGACCAGTTAAAAGACTGTTGCTATAATCCAGGCAGGGAATGATATATCTTGAACCTGGCAGAAGTAGATTAGAAAGAAAATGTTTAATTCTGGATGCATTTTGAAAATAGATCAAATAGGAGTTGAGAAGTTATGAAGAGAAAAAAGAGGAGTCAAAAGTGCCACCAAAGTATTTGACAGCACCTAGAGGAATGGAGTTTCCAGCAATATGAGAAGAAATGTGGAAATACAAATAGACTCAGCATAGAGAAGGACATTGTAAGGTTTGGTTGGTAGCCTGAGGCCAGTGTTACCTTGAGAAGGAAGCAGGATTCCTCATCTTACCCTTATGTCAGAATGAACCATGCTGGTTTTCCTAGCAGTCCTCTCTGCTCATGGAAACTTAGAGAGCCAGCAATCAAGAATAGGATAATATATCTCTAAAGTTTAAAAACTTATCAAGAACCATGCTATCTTTGGAGAGTTACTTTTTATTCCACTTAAAGAAAACTTCACAATATGACAAACTCTGTCATTACCTGGGCTTCCATTTCACCTTATTACTATGCTCCTTCTATTTGTCTCATTCCTTTGCATTCTTCAGTCACTGGACCTGGTAAGAGATTCTGCCTCCTAAACACTCATGACCATAACCATGGCCCCTACCCTAGTGAAGGTCATTTTCAGCTACCGCCAGGATTGTGGCAGTGTTTCTTAACATGTCTTCCTGACTCCACTCCTATAGCCCTTTAAATCTTTCTCCGTACTGTAGCCAGATGGGTCTTTCTAAAAGAGAAATCTTATCAGGTTGCTTACATTTTAAACACTATAAAAGATTCTCATGCTCTTACAATAAAGTATAGCAAACTGACAGTAGCTTAATCAGTCCTACCTTCTCTATTACTTCAGTTCTCCCCATTCTCTCACTGTCCATTCCATGATCTGGCCATTCCAATCTTCTGAAATTTCCCAAATGTGCTCTATCTAGTGTGTGTACCTCCAGACATGCTGGGAACACTCTTCTCCTACTCTTCTTCCAGCTGACACTCAACCATAATGCCAGGTTTAGTGAACTTCTGGGTCTGGTGTCCCTTCTGATTCAGTCCTACCTCAGCACTTGCCAAACCAGATGCTTATCTGCCCTCTAGACTCTAAGAAAACAGGAGCAAAAATCATGTCCATCTTGTTCAACATTTTCCCCCACTCACAGCAAGTTCTGAGCAGTGAGAAGAAACAGGCACTCACTCCATTTTTCCTGAATCAATAACCCATACCCAGTGTTAATTTTTTAATGTCAATTCCCCTCTTTGGGCCTCTATAGATTTTAATTCCACTTATATTACAGATTTATCACCTTATGCCTTTCACTGTAGTTAGATAATTTATCTCTATTATTGCACAAGTTTCTTCTTAAGTGCAGAATCCGCGTTCATTCATCTTTGTAGTTCCCCTGTCTCACCTGCCACACAGCTTTATGTATGCTCAGACTCCAATAAATGTTTGCGGAATTAATTAATGAATTAATTGTGTTTAAATGTTATATTTCATAATTTCCAAACAGTCCAGTTTATGGAGAGCACATACTTTGAGGTTCCAAGTGGCAGGTGAAAAATCTAAATTGGTAAGTTGAGGCAAGATAGTGGGAGATCAAGTTTGCTTCCGTGGTGATTTGGAGATTTGTTGAGGGTTTCTAAATCATGGAAGTATATTATCACAGCACAGTTCAAGATAGATTAATTCATCCTTATGATAACTTTTGTGGTAGAGAAATTCAGTGCTATCCTATATCCATTCCCAGAATCTGTTAATGGGGTAACTGAATCTTGATACTGTTGGGGATTCAGGTCCTTCAGGATTTGGAGGAAACGACCTGGAAATAGAAGACAAGTATTAGGCATAGTAGTTGGCTCCTGGGTCTTAGTATTGCCTCTTGTTCTAACTCTAATATCGTTCCACTGCATTTTCTAATTATTTAGAGTCATAGATATCACTATAGTGGAATTAAATCTCAGAGTTAATTCCTAATTTGTTTCCCAATAGGTTCTCTGACTCTGAGAACACATCACGTTCAAGATTCCAAAATGGGATTTGTGATCAATGCAATCTATTCCATGGCCTATGGGCTCCACAACATGCAGATGTCCCTCTGCCCCGGCTACGCAGGCCTCTGCGATGCAATGAAGCCTATCGATGGACGGAAGCTTTTGGACTCCCTAATGAAAACCAACTTTACTGGAGTTTCTGGAGATACAATCCTATTTGATGAGAATGGCGACTCTCCAGGAAGGTATTGTTACAATTCCCCTCTAGACAATAGAGCCTGAACAACAGACATCTCTTGATCCTGAGGTGCTGTTTCTCTCATTTGTGGTTATCCAGGCATCCTGGCCGTGTTTGACTACCTCTGACACCACAAAGTGAGTAGAGCCCTATTTCCTGTGGCCAGGGAAAAGTATGGATGCTGATGTGTAAAACATGGTCTTGGAGTCATCCCCACATTTCAAAGATCTAAACACAGAGGCAGGAGGCTCACATTATCACAGATGATCAAAAGCAAGTTCTGTTGCCATGTATTCCATGTATTCCATTGTCTTCTTGGGTCATAGAACTATTCTGAAACAGGAACAATTCAATTTCCAGTAATCCAGAAATAGGCATGAGGTGCTGTTATATTGTTTGCTGTACCTACAGTGAGTTATAGGTCATATTTTATTTTATTATCCTCCAAAAGGAGCACTTTCTCCTTTCTCAAGGCCTAAATTGCTTTTTTTCTCTGAAATTTTACCCTCCATTACTTATAGAGAGGAGCCTGAAAATATGGATTTACTCATAATTATATGTGAGCCTCCAGGGAAAGTCATTAAGTACCTCAAACTTTCAGAATTCAAATCTTTTTCATACTCCAAATTCTTAAGTGACTCTATACATGGAATGTCTAATCCATGAGAGATAATGTTATTGAAATGGTATTCGGAGATGTAGCAGGGCTGAGTGTTCACTCTGCCTTGCTCTAGATCAACTGGGGTCCTTTGGTCTCCGGCTGTAAAATCCCAAGTACTCTTCCAGTGACACATTATGCTGACAGCTCTGCTTGCAGAGCATGACCTTATATGTTTGCAGTCGAGTGTGGCCAAGCAGGTGTCATGACCCTCCATGACTTGCAGCCCAGGTGCCTACACATTGTGCCAGTCTCCTTGGTTTAGCTTGTTTTCCATATCCCTGAGGTAAGCTGGAGCTTGTCTCTGCTGCAACTCTTACCTTCTTACAAGAGGAACTTCCAAGTGACAACTAGTATTAGGTCATGAAGCTAAAAGAAAAGCTGGATATTTTCTCTTTTCTAGAAACATGAAGATTATTGCTCCAGGCAAGCCATTAGCTAAGATTAACTGACTTTTCATATGTGGTTATCTAATTTTTGACTACTCAGTATATCCGTTGTGAGAGGGTGAAGGATTCAGAGTGGGGAGGAGAAATACAAATATTTTCCCAAGGTTAAAGTAACTTGGCGTTTTAAGTAACTCTTCTTGGGGCAGGTGGACCAATGAGTTCAGTCTTTGGACTAAGGTCAAGGTCTATGCTCTGGCATCTATGCAGGGATTTATCATTCTTCTGTGTATCCCTACAGTACTGACATCATCTTGGGACTTGTTCACAGACTTTGATAATTACAGCTTCACCAATTCAAAGCATTTCCATATTATATACCCAAGCCAGTTCCACAAACTGGATAGTGAAGAATGGTTCAGCTCTATCCCTATGGGAAACCTTAATGAGTTTGAGGGAACATCACTATCTCATTTACAATCCTCCAAATATGCTTGTAATGGGGCACATTTCCAACCTTAGTTCTTAGTCTTCTTTTGGGACATGAATTTCTTTAAAATTAAGATAAAAAATTATAGTTATTCTCTCATTGACAATACACATAACATTTTACAAACAATTTGTGGGAATTTACAGTTGTTTAGAGATTTTCCATGTATTACTAAGGTTGGGTATTATATTAGCCCATTAATAAATGATCAGAATTGGCCTCTGAGGGCATGAGCCAGACTTGGGGGAGAAAAAAAAAAGGTGGTTTGCAACTTTTTTTTTCCAACTAATCCAGTTATATTTACAAAATAAATAGAACTAACATTTATTGAGTGTGTGTCCTTAGTCAAACGATAAGTCCTTGCATTTTAATCCTGAGATAAGTAATGTTATTATTCTCATTTTCAGCTAAAGGTTTACAAGCACAGACTTACAGAGGTTGAATGACTTGTCCAAAGACACAGTCTAGTGAAATGATAGTCAAGATTCTTACTCAGTATGCTGGGCTTCACCCCTTAACCATATATATATAACATGCTGCCAACTAATCAACCAGAATCACAATGAAAAAGACATTATTTTGTATGTATTATGTTGTTATTTCTGTGGATTAAAATCTACAGTGCTGCTGGATCAGAAACATTTCAAACTGGGCAACAGACCAGGGGAACTTGGAGTGATCAAGTGTTCCCTTAAAATGCCAGCATCACAGAGAAGCTGCCACCGCCCTCAGGCACACACACTTGTGGGTCACTGGAGAGTAAACTAGAATCATGGTTTTTATACTTCATGTCTAATTAGACTACTGTCAGTTCACATTGCTTTAACAAAACCCCTGGTGCCAGGTGTGTTAGAGAATTCAAAAGTTTTGAATTTACAAAAGGTTATGCAGCCCTCTAATGCTTCCAACACATGGTGGAAAAGCACTTCTTAATCAACACAGTAATATTTCTGCAGCAAAACATACACATACTCACATGGAGTGTGATAAATAGACTATAAATAGACTCATGACAGTGTAGGTCAAGTTTTGTCACTCGATAAGTTCAGATTGGGTCATGTTATACTGCCAAGTGAGTTATTTAAAAAAAAACTTTAGTTTTCAGAGCTCTGAAGATTTAAGATTTATAAATTAGAAATATGGACCTTTACCACTTACTGTCAACCATATAGATCACAGGTCAGCAAACTATGGTCTGCAGACAGAATCGAGTCTGCTGTCTTTGTAAATAAGGATTCGTTAGAATACATTCACACTCACTTGTTTAGATACTGTTCATGGTTGCTTTCACATGACATTAGCAGTGTTGAGAAGTTGCAACAGAGATAATTTCCTTTGGCCCAAAATATTTACTGTTTGTCTCTTACAGCAAAAGTTTTCTGACCTCTGGTATAGCGTTCATTGGAAACTAAAGTTTTGGAGGCCTCATCATGGCCTTGGATGGATCATAATAGAACAGAGGAAATATGGGGAATCTATGTTAGACCAATGAGTATTTAAGGCAAAAGTTTTAACATTATATTGGGGAACTTACAAATGAATGTAAAATATGTGAATGCAAAATATTTGACAACATGAAGGACAGGGGTATAGAATTATATAAGGGTAAGGTTCTTATATTTTACATTAAGTGGCACATTAACTTTCAGCAGAAGTTAAGATAAATTTAAAGTGCATATTGTAATCCCTTAAACACCCACTAAAATGTTAATGCAAGGTGAAGGGATTAGTTTAAGAACATATGTGCATAACCTGTAGACACAGAAAACAGTGTGGTGATGGCCATCAGGAAGACAGATGAGGGCTGGGAGACAGAGGGAGGCAAAGGGGGATGGGAAATGGAGACATCTGTAATAGTGTAAATACAAATAAAGTTTTTAAAAAGTCAATAGAGGAATTCTAAAACCAAAATTATTCCAAAAGAAGTCAGGAAATGAGGAACAAATGGACAAAAACAAATGTGACAAATAGTAAACAAGGGTAGAACACTAGAAATTTGCAGATACTGAGCTGGTTTGCACACTGATTCTTGTTATGTGGCTCTGCCCATAAAAGGACCATAGAGATGATCTGTTTCAACGTCCTAACTACCCTGGGAGAAAGTTGAATTTCAGAGAAAGGAAGAGGAATGCTCAAGGTAACACAGACCATTGGTAACAGAGAAATGACACTACACAGACCTTAGGCCTAATCATCACATAAGAAGAATTATTAAATTGTTTTCATTGTCTTTATATTACATTTGAAGTGATTCTGTATATACAGTTGAAAGGTTTCATTATTAAAGTTACCATTAAAGTTTTGGGTGAAACCAACTCTGTGGTCTCTAAAGAGAGACCATAATCTGTGATTATATAACCCCAAAGGCATAGACTATTATGTGCTTGGAGTGTCCATTATGTTGGCCAATAGAAAATTCATCACATATTTAAGAATTAACCTTTTTCTTTTAAGAAGCACTTCAGCACCTGAATTATAGACTGGGAGGGCCTTAGGAGCCATGTAAGCCCAATAATCTGCACAGTGCCCCCCACCAAATGATGCTTCAGTTCCTTCGACAATAGTCTTGCTTCAGCCCCTTGGCTGAGTTCAGAAGCTCACTGTTTCTGAGGAAGCCTGCTCTAATTTTCAGAAAGTTATTTTTTTAACTGAGCACTGCCTTCCTTTAGTTTCTATTTATGCTTTAATAGAACATTTTCCCCTTTTGGTTAAAATATATTATAGATTTTCTTGGAACAATATATAAAATTAAGTAAATTTTTTTTTCAGGTATTTCAACTTGAAATTTTGGTCAGTTAAAGTGGTAGCTGAAGGAGGCAAAGGGTTTTCATGTTTATTTTTTGAAATCTAGATCCCTTCAGTTTTTACCATTTTCCCTATGCGAAACAACAACAAAAAAAGCATGGATATAGCTATAAGAGCCTTAAATTGTGGAGTAGTTCAGATTTCTGCAATATTTAAACAATGGGAAGCTGATCCCGTAGCTCTGTCGAGTAGATCCAGAGCGCAGTGGAGCCTAAAGGCTGAGATTAGGTCTGGCTCTGCTACTAGCATGCTCTGCATCTTGGTCATACTCATTAGCCTCGCTGAGCTTCAGTTCCATTATCTGTAAAATTGATGTTTGGGACTAGGTTTTTTCAGAGTTAAGAATTGGTAGAATGGGAGTGATGGCTCATTTGAGGGTGAACAATGAAACCGTCAAAACTGTTCAAATCAGTAGCAGCAAAGAAGGAAGCCTCCTGACACCAGCATTTCTTTCTGCCTCCAAGCCTAGAGTGTTCAAAAGTTACATGCTCACAGAGGCACCTTTTGAAGACCTAGAAGTCCAATGTGTTTGAAGTAGCCAATGACATAATCCATGAGCTCTTTTTGTCTATGTTCTCTGTTCTAATGGCTCAACTCATTGTATACTTATAGTAGCCATGAGATAACTGGCAGTGAAAAGACGTAGGATTCAGTTTTGTTTCCCATAGATCGTACTTTTGGTTTAGAAATGGAATTTAGACAGTTACTCAGAATTGTTACCGACTACAAATACAACACGGTAGAATAATCCTTAAGCCACTGAACAGCCAACAAAAACTTAAGAATGAGTTAACATTCTGAAAAAAAAATAGTACAGTAAAAAATGTGATTGGGCATGAAAACAGAGTGGTATCATTTTACAACGTTCATCCAAACAGGTGGATGTCAGGACTGGTCTTAGTATATATGTCCTGAGCATTGGTCTGAATATGCTAATCTGGCAACTTGAACCCAAAAGCCAGAAAGTTTTCCATCCATGTCATTTTCCACATAACTAAATATGCTGAGCATGGGAAGTTGCAGGAGGTATTTATAAGAGTCCATCTTCCAGTCCTATAAACCTTGAGAGGGAAAGTCATAGGGTAATACGTGAAAACTTCGTGTAACTAAGACATACCTATAGATATGTCTGATACAGCCACCAGCCTGCAGTGACAGCGGAATGCTGCGGATGGCTGGTTGAAACAGGAGAAAAACATACACAGGGACAACTGGGTCCTGTGAAGAAATAGGGATGAAATGGCCACTCTCTCTAGTGGAGAGTGCCATGACCACCCTCTGTAGTGGAGAGCATGCCACTTTCCCACCAAAGCAAGCTTTTATTAAGAATGCAGATACAGTTTGTGGATTACATACAGTCTGGCAGGGAAGATCAAAAGGAATAGGTAGCTTTCAAAGGTGCTAGTAGATCTCCCGCTGGGATTCTGGGCTGAGAGTTTGTGTTTTATCACCTAAAAAGACTACAGGACCTAAAAGGTTACTCTCGTTTCCTGCCTGTGCCTTCATATTCTAATTCAATAGCATCCTCCAGCAAGCAGATCTCACAGGATCTTGCATATTCTATGTCCCAGGCCTGATTACCCCAAGGGTCCACCATCTCTGGTCTGGACTGCACCATCCCTGCTATTTCCTTAGGCCTGAGTTGTGCAGAGGAGAGAAAGGCAGCCAGGAGACTTGGATTTCTCACAACTAAGAACAAAGACTCAGGTTTTGATGAAGCCAAGGGGGGCAGGGGTCAATGTCGATCACCCCTTCATTTCCACAGCCCCCCAAGTCCTTCCCTGAGGCCTCCACGTGATCATGCCTGTCTTAGATGATTCCCTCCTTGGGAAATCTTACCCATCAATGGCTAACTGATCAAGCATTGGAGGCCAGGCACAGAACAGGCAGCATTCATGCCAGGGGAATAAGTTGTGTCTCCTTAGTGTCTCCTGGTTCAAGGGTCTCTCACTCAGCTTAAGTCATGGGGGGTTACAGCTTCCTGAGACCAGGCAGGGAAGACCCCAACATATGTCTACAAGAAAGGACATAGGGATGGCACTTCTCCAATGTCCTCAGACTGAAAAGTTATTTCAGAAGTGCTTCTGTGGTAATGTTCTTACATGGAAGAAAAATCATCTAGACACACACATCAATTTTCCTTCTTTATATCTCTACCCCATACTCAAAATAAAAATAACACCTAATAAGGGCAAAGAATTCACAAGGTACTAGTATATCCCAGGATTTTTTGCATTGCATGAGGTACTTTAGAAGCAATTTTCAGGCTTATTTTAAATATCACTCCTGTAAATGTCTTTACAGAATGAATTTAGCCATTGATTAAGAATAAATAATAAGGGAAAAATCAGGCCCTTTTCAAATTACCCCCAAATTCCCTATACCTGAAGACAATATTAAAACTTACCAAATTTCTCACTTGGTTAGAAAAGGAAAATTTTATTTTCCTTGAGTGAAGATGAAAACCTTTTCATCATTTTTTGAAGTCTAACAGTAGTACTTGTTTAAACCTCTTGAACTTACTTCAAAACTTGTCTCTTATCCTGCTAAGGTCAAGTCACCTTCTCACATGGCATTATTTTCTATTTCAGGTATAGACTTGAATATTTTTTTAAAGTGGTCTCTGAAAAAAAAGTGAAACATACAGGTTTTTTGTTATTCTTAGTGTAGTCATGGAAAATTCCAGTATCACTGATATGACAGTAGATACATAGTTTGGGATGAAATGTATTGCTTTTTCATAGCTGAGATTTTCTATTGTTAGCTGAGTAATTATTATATTCTTGTTCCTAAGGTATGAAATAATGAATTTCAAAGAAATGGGAAAAGATTATTTTGATTACATCAATGTTGGAAGCTGGGACAACGGTGAGTTAAAGATGGATGATGATGAGGTGTGGTCCAAGAAAAGCACCATCATCAGATCTGTGTGCAGTGAACCATGTGAGAAAGGCCAGATAAAGGTAAAACAGGGTCTATGTTCCTTTATTTCTTGTTGTAAATTCAAAAGTGTTCATTGTCTTTGGCTACTGTTTAAAATTTTAGAAACTTGTTTTATCTTATATACTGTAAGCTTCCAAATGTCAGAAACTGTACTTTTTACTTTTTTCTCATTAATTCCTTGTGATATCTGGTATGACCCACAATAATCTTAGTACTTGGACTCATTGAACCAATTGATAAGTCATGTTTGCCCACACTCTTTCTACCTATGAGAGTTTTTAAAGACATATTTCCTGGGAGTACATAGTTCACAGTTGGAACTCATATTAACTTGTAATTATCTTAACAACTATTTATCAAACTCCTACTAATGTAATAGTTTATATCAATGGAGAAAAATAAGTAAGACACCTCTACTGCTGGAAGAGTTACAATCTAGTTGAAGAAGAAGATATCATGGGCACAGATAAGTAATGTTGTGTAAAAATGCGATGATTTCATTAAGAAAGAAAAGAAGGGAACTATATAAATTCATATAAAGGGAAGGGAAAGATTTCTTCTGAATAAAATGTCAGACATTGTACCACAAACAATAGCTATGATTTCAGAGAGAGATGAGGGGAAATGCAATAATTACTTCCTGTTCTAGTAAAAGAACATTAATAGGAAAGGCATAGAAGTGGTCAGGTTTTCTGAAATAATTGTGAATAATCTAGGGTATATTGCTTTAAATACTTGTTATAAAAGAGAAAGTTAAAATAATATATTGAATCCATATTAATGAAGAGTTCTAAATAGGTTGAATTTAATTTTATTAACCAGGGGTTTGAGAATAATTTTGACCAAGATGTTGACATACACTGGGCTATAGTAGGTGAAGATTCATGAATAGAGGTATGAAACATAAGTAACGAAAGAAGAGACAAGTTAGAAGTACACTGTGGTTAGAAAGGCCCTGAATTGTGCAAGAAACAATGAGAATGGAAAGGGAGCAAGGATGTTTGAGATGAACTTATTGAGGTAGACGCTACCAGCCCTGGCTACTATTTGGATGTAAGGTTGGAGAAGAGAAAGAAGTCTGAGACAATCATCTGTGATTCCTAGGCTTAGTAACTAAAGAGCTCCATTGTCAGGAACAGAAAAATGGAAATGGATTTACGGAAAAGGCAATAGGTTAGTCTGGGGTGTTGGTTTTGAGATATCTAGTCAGTGGTAGAAAATATTGGTCTTTAACAAAGAGAAATAAGGCTGAAGATACAGATTTGGGAATTAATTGAACAGAGCTAAAATGGAAGCTATTTGAGGAGATGAGATCACTGCACCTGAAAGTACAGAGAGAAAATAAACGTACACCAAGAATAGAGATCTTGAACAAGGTCTGCAAAAAGGAACAAAAAGTAGAGAATGAACAGCCACAGGGTCAGGGACATATAAAGAACCAGAGAGCACGGTGTCATGTAAGGTAGTCATCAATGGAAGAGAGAGGTCAAGGAGAGAAGGACTGAAGGAAAGACATAAAAATTGGGGTTAGCCCTTCACTTGGGGCCTTCTGGAAACAGGAGCCTGCCAGATTAAACAGAATAGAATGGTAACTGAGCAATGAGAACTGTATGGCAAAATGCAGGCAAAGGGGTGGTCTGGGAGTTTGAGGACTATGTATAGCTACTTTTACACTAAATAAGGTCTAGCTACATGAACAGGAAACCATCCAGTGAAAGAGGAGGGTGAAAGTATACTAAAAATTAAAAGGAGCTTATCTAATGGGATATAATGCCCTAGGGGAAGAAAAACAAAGTCAAAATAAGTTATTCATCAAATAGTTATTAAACTACTACTGGACATTTCATGCACTTTATATAACTAGTATAATTAACCTTGCTATTTTCTATCAACCTTACCTTCACACTGTTTAGAACACATTCAAGTTGCTCATTTATTGAATATTTCAGTATCAATTGTAAAGTCTTCAAAAGGTTGTTATGAAGACTTAGTAAGCATTAGACCAGAAAAAAGAATGACAAGGTAAATGAAGATAAGTATAAATTTATTAATACCTGCTAAATCACCCAACAGCTTATGTGGTATCTGAAAATTTCCTCATGTTTTGTTGTGATACACAAGGGTTGGTCAGCTGTGGCCCACAGGCCTAATCTAACCTCCTGCCTGTTTTTATGCAGTTTTATTGAAATCAAGCCATGCTTATTTGTTTATGTAATGCCTATGGCTGCTATAGTAAACAGAATTGAATAGTTGAATTTCCGTAAAGACTGTATGGCCTATAAAGCCTGAAATATTTACTGTCTGATATTTTTCAAAGGGTTTGCTAACCTTTAATGCACAATGACAGTCTGCATTTTGGCCCATCATCTTGCAGCTAAACACTTCATGTGAAATTCTTTACGAACTCATTCAGAATATCAATTGCTCACAGTTTCCAGTTCCTCCTGTAGAAATATTACCCTACGTAATTACTCCATGGGCTCTGTCTTGGCCCTTCACAGCAATAGTTTGAACATGTAACTTCAAAATGCCAAATGGCTGATTTGAGAGATTTCTTTATAATACGTTTTGTTTCACACCATTTCATATAGAGGCCTTGAGGGCATCTACAGATTTTGGTATCTACAGGGAGTCCTGGCAACAGCTGCCTGCAGAAGGGACAACTTAAGTTTTTGTTGGCATCAAAAGTTATATGTGAATTTGGATTGTGCCAGGTTGGGGGAGGAGGGTTGGTGCCCCTGACCTCCATGTTATTCTAGGGTTAAATGTATATACTTTTCTACTTCATTCTACTAGGAATAATTTATACAATAGAAGAATTTGATTCCCTATTGTAATAGTTTAAACACTAGTTAATTTGTAATATTTATTTAGTCATTTTGATTCCAAAGTCTATTCTCCTAACCAGATCTTATTTTCACTCTATTAAATATAAAATTTACAACATTTTCTTAATATGGTTTAAGGCTCTCACTTTGCAACTTCATTAATAATAGCAATATCATATGGCATTGTTCAGATTTACTCATTTAGAGTCCAAGAAAGGGAATTAGTACAGCAAAGGTTCAAATATGTTACATATATTTATTCAGAATGAAAGCACCACTACTTCTAGGATATTCAGAAAAGAATTGAAATTACTTTGAAAGAGAATTGTCACCACCTCTTGTACTCAAAATGAATGTGAGACAGAACATACATAACAAATGAAAAAAAGTAAAACAAGTCAGTTTCGAATGATCAGAAGACATATTAGTTGTCACTACTGATACAAAAAAGGGGTGTAATGTTTGAATTAATCTTGAAATATAACATGAACTTATTTTGGTAAAAAAAGATGAAATTCACAAGCCAATATGAACTGAACCACAGGAAGTCAGCATATTTCTAGAGGGAAAAATGCAACTGCTCTTGTTTGCTCAGCCCTGCAAAGAAAAAGAATCCTGCAGTATTTGAAATGTGTCTGAAGCATTACTAATAACTATAGTTTTACCAGCATGGTTGAAATTACCCCCAAAATGAAGTTAATGTCTCTATGTGAATATTTATATGCATACTAATAATAAAAGAGTTAACATTTTACTGTTGTACAGTTGACAAATTACTGTGATATACTTTTAATCTTTTTAATCTTTATGTTCCTAAACAGAGACCTGTGCAAAAATGACATACTATCCATCCAGATAGGTTTTTGTCATACTTTGCCTATCAGTGGAATAGTTCCATTTATAAAGTTTTATACATCAAAAAGCTTTGAATTTAACCAGGCTGTCCATTAATTCATCTCTGAAAAAGTTAAGAGGAATTTAATTATAGCTACTAAGCATAGTAGCTATATTTAGTAGCTACTAAAATATATAGCATTAAAACGTAATCCTCAGGAAACCTTATAAAGGTAGGTATATTTAAACAGCAATGGCCTTGGTTTGAAGAAACAGGGTCAGATGGAGGATGCACAGCTACTTAGTGGATACAAGCGATAATAGAACCATGGTGCCTTTTGATCGCCAGGCCAGTACTCTTTCCTCTACATCTTTCAAAATATCATGAACTCAATCTTTATATAGACCAATAAGGCTCAGCATTCATGGGCATGACCCTGAAGTCCAAGAGGCACTGTTTGATTCCTCATTTACCCACACATGTTGTGTGAGCTCATGATGCCTCCATTTTCTCTCTAAAACAAAGCAAAAAAAATAAAATAAACCAGTTTTGTTACAAAGGGTTGTTCGAATGTTTTAATGAGGTAACAACTTGTGGCATTCACTAAATAGCCAGTAAACAGCCAATATTACTGTAGAGAATACTTTAGCTTGATTAAACAGGGTCAAGTGAGCAGTTCTGCCTCACTTCTCTGGATGTTTTAAGGAAAGGATAGTTTAGACCCTTTTTGTCACCATTCCCTACCTATATTATTGCAGTGCCAAGAGTCAGCACAAGGAATGGTACAAAAAAAGAAAGAAGTGCCACCTTACAATTGTGTTTAGCTATAGACGTCTGGTCATTGTTATTAGCAAAGGTTCTTAATAGAGTCAGCATCTAAGACAAGGAATAGAGTATGAGGTGTGGAGGGAGGTAGACATCCTTTTCTAAAGAATAATATCTGAGACTCTTACAATTGTTAAATTATTTCAATTCTTTTCTATCACCTAAAAGATCAAATAGATGAAGAGGTATATAATAGTTTCTATGACCTTACCCATGTCCACTTTCATCCCAAGCAAATCAAATTTACTAGAATAAGAAGGGATGGGCTGAATTATTAAACTATGTTTTTAGTAGAAACAGAGACCAAGAGAGGACCTCCAAAAAAATTTCAAAGTCTGTCTCTTCATTCAATACAAATTCCTAGTCATTTTTGATCAATATGGACAGATTGTTCAACTTTAGCAAATATACAACAGTTTTTGCTAACAATCTGCAGCTAGTGGACAGGTGCTAAGGTAAATCCAGAGAACACAAGTTCTTAATTTGAGGGAAAGACAGGCATAGCTTAGGAAAATTCAGTTACATATAAGCATATGTGGATGTATGTGTATTTACATATGAGTACAAACACAGGCACTTATGTACACAGTTAATTTTCCAAAGACTTACATTTAATTTAATTCTTGACCTATCACCAACCAATTTTATGATGTTGAAATGGTTACCTGGCCTGTTTCTTTAATTATATAATGAGAATATTAATACTTATACTGCCTACCTGGTAACATTTGAAATAAGTTGAAAGTAACATTTGAAAGTCCTTTCTGCTTTGTGAAGCAGTACATTTGAATAAAAGATTGCTGGATTTTTATGCATGCAAAAAAAATAATGGTAGTTTTGAATACTTGCTGTAGGTGATCCGGAAGGGGGAAGTCAGCTGCTGCTGGACCTGCACACCCTGTAAAGAGAATGAGTATGTCTTCGATGAGTACACCTGCAAGGCGTGCCAGCTGGGGTCCTGGCCCAATGATGACCTTACAGGTACATGTATCCCAGTGTCAGCACAGATACATTTCTCAAAAAAAAAAAAAAAAAGAAAAAGAAAAAGACACAGGCATGGGAGGAGGGGGTCATTTATCTCCAAGTATTTCTCATCTTGGTGGCCTTGGTTTATGTGACAAAGGATTTCCTTAAGAACAGAAGCCTTCCCAACAACTGGATAATCAGGAAAATCTATAGATCTTACAGAGAGATTGGCCTATATGCCCACCCTCACCACCAAACTAAATCAGAAGCCCCAAGTTTACTACTGGGCATTTTCACCCCATCCTCAAGATACTCAGAAGTTCCTATGCAGGACCCCAGTTTACTGTCATGTGAGGTAGTGAGCGAGAGCTGCTGACCGGGAAGAGACTAAAATACATTACGATGTATCAAAGAGCAAAAGAGTTACACAGAGTTGAGTAGTGCTTTTCTTTAAACCAGGAACCTCCAACTAATGAGTCTTCAAATAAAGTTAGCCCAAGGCAAACTGATCTCTGCTTGGTTTTTGTTTCATTTTGTTTTGGTTTGTTTTTTGGAGGGTGAGGTAGGTGTTTTGTGTTGTTTTGGTTTGGGTTTATTTTTTACAAAAATGTTCAGGAATGTATCATTTTGTTCTCAACATTATATTTCATAGCTATATCTAATTTTTACAATACAGAAACAGAATATGTAGCTTTCATCTTTCCCTCTAATTTATTCAGTGCATATTACCTGCCTGTTTGCCTACCACTGAAATAAAGATACAGCCTCTGTCTTAAACAAGTTAATAAGGAAGGCAAAAAGATAAAAATATGATTCCAATTAATAAAAAGGCAAATTTGTGAAAGAAAAGTATAAAGAGAGGTCCTATGAGACTAAATTTTCTAAGAAAATAGAGAAAAACAATTCAGGAAGAGGAGCACCAAGTGTTACGTCAGGTCATCTAGCAGTTTTAAAATTAATACAGATTTAGCACAGCTTAAGGCTTGAAAACTATAACATCATCAGTGTTAGTCTCCATCCCTCACTGGATGAGAAACTATTCATGGTAGTTGTATTGGCTCATTTTGAAAGACTTTTTCTAAAACTCCTGTGATCTTGGGCCTTTTGAGGCCAATTCACAGTAAAGCTTTGTTTTCAATGATTGGCATTTATGCAGAAAACTTTCCTTTTCTTAAAAAACAAAAATCTCTGCCCTGGCTGGCATAGCTCAGTGGATTGAGTGCGGGCTGCAAACCAAAGTGTCGCAGGTTCGATTTCCAGCCAGGGTACATGCCTGGGCTGCAGGCCATAACCTCCAGCAACTGCACATTGATGTTTCTCTCTATCTCCCTCCCTTCCCTCTCTAAAAATAAGTAAATAAATGATAATAATAAAATCTTAAAATAAAAAAATAAAATAAATAAAAATCTCTGATTTAGTAAAAAACCCAAATGCCTTGTGTTAGCACTGGAATCTTATTTTTACCATTAGGCAATGAGCTTTCTGATCTTCTTATACATCCTGGTATCCCACAAGCCAAGTCAGTGGCAAACACAAAGTCTTCCATAAATTTAGTTGAATAGATGAACTATAGCCCACTTGCACACTCTCAGTAAAATGTCAGAAAGAAAAACAAACAATGATTGGTTTCTGTGGGAGGGGGGTGAGGAGCAGTATTGTGATCTTTACCTTTTTGCTATTTCTCTTTTACTCAAATTCCTAATTTCAACATGGATTATCATTAATTGAACAACTATCTTGCAGATTCAACTATCTGCATTGCTAAGCACCTTGAAACTCAATATATAGATGTAATATTTTTTGTTGTATATTTTGTAAAACCATGCTGCTGACAATGAACATGGTCTGCTTATGTAGACATTGAACAGAAAAATATTTATTATTCTTATTTGCATTATAAAATAAGTGGTAGAGAAACTGAGGTTAAAAACCAGATGTGGCTTTATACTTTATCATCTTATCAGAAGAGAAACATTAACCACCACCCCCTTCTCTCCTTCTCTCACCTCTGTGTAACACACACACACACACAGACAAATTGTGTTCAGTAATATGAGGTAAAAAAACAATATTTTTAAATTAAAATATTAGGAAAGGCATAATTTAAATGTGCAGTCATAAAAGATCTCTCAGAAGGAATGAAAAGTAGATGAGACCTAAATGGTGAATAGTAATAGCTAGCAAAGAATCGTGAGACGGGCCATTCTGGCTGGAGGAAAAGCACATGGGAAGGCCTGCGGACAGGGAAGCAAGTGGGAAAATGGTGTCAGGAGAGATCAGAAATGTGGCAGGGGCTAGATCCCATAGAGCCTTGGAGAACACGTTCAGGATCTGAGTGTTTACTATTCAACACAATGATAAACCATTGTGGGCAAAGCACTAGGAGAAAAAAATGATTGCAGGTATATCTTTAAAATATTCTAATTTCTGTGAGGGAGAATACTGTGGAAAGAGTTGAAAACTGGGAACAGAGAGATCAGCTGGGTGGTTACTGCAGGGTGGCTGGAATGAATATTAAGTAAAGCTACCAAATACTCTGCCTTGAAAGCTGGAGAAATAAATGCACTTTTTCATAAAAATCAATAGTCTGGTTCCAGACAAGATCACTTTGAGATGCCTTTGAGATTTTCAAGTGTGAATTAATTAATTTAACAATTAAGACCTTCTAGTTTGTGCCAGAAAATGTAATAGGAACTGGAAATATAAAATACAGTTGAAGTTTCCAAGAAACTCACAACCTAGAACAGCAATGTTCAACCTTTTTTATATCATGGCACACAAACTCATCACTAAAATTCTGTGGCACACTGATCTGACAAAAAATAGTTATAATTTTGATTCATTCACATTGGATGGCTGTTGTGTTGGCTGTTGTCATTTCTTTTGACAATCTAAAGGAAAAGAGATCAGTACCCCTGACTAAATAGTCAGAATTGCATGTTTTAAAAATTCTTGTGGCACACCAGTGTGCCTCTTGCCACACACTAGATAAAGATCGCTGATCTAGTGGGAGAAAAGCATGCAAACAGGTAACAACAGTGTACTAAGTGCTGTAGGTGAAGAATGAACAAAGTATAATGGAAAAGTGGAGGAGGGCCTACCTAACACTGGAGAATTTGGGATGGCTTACTTTTTTTTTTAAGATTTTATTTATTTATTTTCAGAGAGAGAAGGGAGGGAGATAGAGAGAGAGAGAGAGAAATATCAATGTGCGGTTGCTGGGGGTCATGGCCTGCAACCCAAGCATGTGCCCTGACTGGGAATCGAACCTGCGGGACTTTGGTTCGCAGCCCAAGCTCAATCCATTCAGCTACACCAACCAGGGGATGGTTTACTTTTGAGGCTTGATCTTGAAGCTCACTTAATAAAAAAGTACAGATCATATTAGAAAGCAAGGACAGCACCAGGGCTGTGAATGACACCATCATTCTCCAAACTGGCCCAACCCAAAAGAAGTGACCCTTCTCTAACCCTGTCCACCCATATCTAGTCAATTATCAAGTCTGGCTGCTTGACTTGCTAAATATTCTTACCCCGTCCATACAACTCTTCCCTTGACTGTGTTCTCATCATCTGACATTTGACTACTACAATCATTTCCCAGTTTATTGCCCTACTCCCAAATTTATACTATATTCCTGTAAGTCTACTATTCACCTTGCTACTGGATAATGTATCCAAAATACAGATTTATCCCCTTGATTTCATTGCTTAGCACTTACCAGTGTTTTCATGTCTCTATAGGATATATTCCAAGTTTTTCAACATGACACACAAAATTCCCTCTCTCCCATCCTTTCCTATGATCTTGCCACTTTCAATCACCACCTTTTTATAATGCTCATGTTACATTCTGGTATAAAGGGCTGCTTATAATTCTCATCTACACACAGCACTATTTGATTCTTCCATGCCCATACATGTATTTTCTTTTCTACTTGGGATGCACTTACTCGGTGATATAGAGGAGGCTCTCAGTCAATGTGTGTCAGCCTGCACTAAAACAATGGGGAGAGCTACCAGTGAAGATGAAAGTAGGCATTAGGGGCATCCTGTGAAGTGAGCCTGTAACTAAAACATTTGGACTTTGTCCTATAGATAGTGTGGGGCCAGTGGAGGTTTGTAATCAGAAGAATGAAATGATTCCTCTGGTTACACTGATATTATGTGAAGTTTAACCTTTAATTGAGATCTACAGCACTTTGTCTAAGAGCCTCTAGCTATTTGCAGCCCTATCTCACTGACTCTGATGCAAAGTAACAGATCACTTGGAGCTGCTGGCGAGAAGACTGCTCTGATGGCTTCAGTTATTCCAAAACCTGCCACAGAAATGCTTCAGGGAACAGTGTAAGCCTCTCCTCTACCCACTTGGCTTATAGTTGCCCCACTTCACACTGCAGCATGACAGTTCAGACCACCCTTGGTCAGTGCCCTCACTGTGGTAATAGCAGCTCGCTCACACATAATGCTTCCTGTGTGCCAGGAACTGTTTAAAGCATCTTCCAAATGTTAATTCAATTAATGCCAGCAAAACTCTGTAAGACTGGTAGCACAGTTAAGAGATCTGAGCCCACTTAGAATTGAATAATTACTTAGAAAAACAAGTAGGAATTGCAATCAACAGGCATTACTGTCCATATACAGGGTCCAGTAGAAGTAAGGCCTGCTTGGGGGTAGTTGGCAGGGTAATAATATGGGTGTAATAATTTATAGTTTTAATTTGGACATTTCACCTAAAATGTCACATGGTGTGCTTGAGTGTGATATTGTTATGTTACAGAATTACATGCTTATGATTTTGAAATAAAAGATTTTGTAATGAAAAGGGGGCATTATTTATGCCAGCCCTGTATTTACCTATGGACTTGTATGTACATATACATTCAGAAAAAGATGTCTGAAATGAAGGTTACCTATTGATAAGAAAATATGTTTATGAGTGATGGGATTGTGGGCTACTTTTTCAAATATACACATATACGTGTAAACATACATTCATATAATATGAATTATATTGTGAAAATGTGTTTTTATAAATAAAGCCTTTAAAATAAATGTTAAGCTAGCCATATTCTTAATAGTCATCATAGACTAGCAGGAACCAGGGACCAGGAATGAGGGAGAGGAGGAGAATCTAGCATGAAAACTAGAAAGAAAAGGCAGAAAGAAATTTATAAATGGAAGGTGAGGGCAGAACACAGACAACATTCCTAATTCAACTTATCTTTATTGAGGACAGCAAGTAGTAATTCTTTACCTAACAATTGTCAGATATTGTTGTCAGCAGTGAGTAGGAAACAGGATCTGTGCCCTCAAAGAGATCATCATCCTAAATACCGATAAATGATAAGATATTTAGTGTTAAGAGCAAAGAAAAGCTGTTAACAGCAAAGAAAAAGAGTAAGTGAAAATAAGCTTCCACTTATTTAAGTGAAGTGAAAACACTTAAATAAGGTTTAAAGTTGCCTCTTCAGTGAATTGAATACATACAAGCATCAAAGTAAAGTTGGATGTCGAGCAAACTAAAATGAAAGAGAAGAGTGTCTTGGATGTAGAATGATGAACTGAGAGTGATATAGGCAAGCTGGACAAAGGTCAACTCTTAGAGGGCTTTGGAAACCATGATGAACATTTTAAAGTTCATCCTAAGGGAAACTGAAACCATTTGTTATTCATTCAATCATGTAGTCATTCATTCAACAAATATAGACTGAAGTGTTGAAAATATTTCTATGACCAAACTATAATTATCTGCCCCATAACATTTACATTCTAATGGAGAGAATAGTTTTAAATGGGTCAATTATTATCACCAGAATATCAAATATCAAAAAAGAAAGGAAATGTAATCAAGATAGACTACTGTGTAAATACTATTTACATAGTCACAACATAAAGAGTGAATATTGTTTAAAAAACGATGAACAGGGGGGATACTGATTTCAGAATAGTAGTTTCATCTAGAAAGAGAAAGGAGTCAGATGTGAGTTACAAAAGTGATTCCGGTTGTATCTGTAAGTTGTGTGTGTATATAAGGTGAAACAAATAACAAGATCTGTTAAATCTATTTTTTGCTCTATGCCTCCCTGCATGTTTATAAAGTATTCATATTATTTGAGATAAATATTGAATGCTAAAAGATAAAACGTAAAAATAAAGGCTAAATTGGGAATTTCAAAAGAAAGAGAAGAGAAAATGACAATAAGGAAATTTTGTGAATCACAATGTGAATCTGTTTGTGGTTTGGAGTATGATGATGCAGTGGGAATAAAAAGCAATGAAAAGATCTTATTAGGAGATAAAATCAATAGGAGGACATAATTGTTTCCCTAGGAGAAAACATTAAGTGAAATGTGGTCTGGTTTGAGAGAGGAAGGAGGGATAAAAGTGTAAGGCAACAATTTAAGCTAGGCACCAGATAATTCCCTAACAGCTGCTGCCAAGGTAACTTTTTTGTTGCATACCATTCCTCACCAGAAACAGGCGAAAAGTGTCCTAGAAAGAATATTTAATTTGCTTTCTCTCAAAGAATTTAGGATAGGATGTAAGTAGCAAATCTTTAGCTCCCCTGGCCAAAGCCAAAGGCATGAAAACACTTCCAGGTGGGTTTGCCAAGTCTGGCCACCTTCCAACAAACCCAAGTAAAAAAAAAAAGCAAAAACAAGGTGGCTTTCAAAAAATAACTTGATGGAAAACTTTTTGAGGAAATTAGAATGATTTCGTGCTTTTTCACTCATAAAGAAATGTATCATACTTATTTTTATGTGCAAAGCTGTAAAATGGAAGGGAGGCACTGCATATAGGCATTTTAATGTCAAAAGGAACATTCTCTAAGAAGTTTCTTTGGTTCCCTCCAAAAGGTTCTTTTGGAGGTAGGAACCTTTGTGTCTTACCTTAAGAGGAAAAAAGGGAACAAACAAAAAGGGAGTTGGTGGGAACCTAGGAGGGACTGGAAGATGAGCTCCAAGGAGGTGTATCCATAGATGCACTTTGTAACTCCAGCTTTCGAGTTACTCTCTTCTTACATTGGTTGTTTCTTCTGTGTTCCTGGGTTGTCTCACTAATCCTGGGATTAATTTTTTAAACTTTTAAGAAGTACACTAAATAAAAACATGGGAGGATTGCTTTTACATTACAATAATTAAAACTATCTTAAGCACTATCCTTTGGAATCTTATGAGATCAATATTACTATTTTACAGTTGAATTAATTAAGACCCTGGAAGATTCTTTATGTTGCTCAAGATCACAAAATTAGTGAAAAATCAAGTTTGAGTGCTATGATTTCACTACTTTATGCTACCTGCCTTTCTTCACAATCACATTTTGAAGCCCCATAGTTTCAGAAAATTATAGAAAGAGAAAAAAAACAGCTTTCAAGTAGTCATATGTTACTTATTACCAAGTTGCTCTGATAGTTTTCATTTCAAGTGTGCTTAAAACAAGCTGTCTGTTTGATTATTACAATTTAATTTGGACAAGAAAAGGGGTAAAAAATCCTTGCCATTTATTAAGTATCATGTGTCTCTGAATCTTTGTAATAGAATTTAGATAAGAAATGTGTTTATTTCTGTTAAAATAATTGGAACAAATAGTTCCTGTTGATATTAAAAATAGAACAGGCTTTCAGAATGATAACCTGTTATTTCTTGGCTTCTAGGTTAGGTAATAATCTGGATAAAAACATGCTATATAGCTGGTTATCCTCTCATTTATTCATTCAGCAAAAGTTCTTTTATCAAGTTTTCTTTCAACACAGTTTTCAACACTGTGCAAGGTTCTAGTGCTAGAAATATAAAAGGGGTGTATCTTACTTTCCATTTATATGGAATCAAAACTTTTTAGTGGAAGAGGCTGACTTAAATAAGTTATTGCATTAAGAGTATAACATATGATACATACAATAGTTGAATCATATGCCAAGGCCAATGGTGGCACAAAGAACAGAAGTATTCCTTAGCAAATAGTTCCAACTAAGCACAAACAGCACTGGGAACTGACCACAGAGTGTTCATGCAGCCAGAGTTCCTACCCTCAAGTACCCCAGAGCCTAGGCAGACACGCATACAAATAAGCAGTTCAGTTATATTAACTGTTACCTCTCTGGTGTTAAAAAAAAGTTTTAAAAATATATAGTGATGAGAAATGGACATAGAGATAAATGGATTGATTTAAGAATAAATGAATAATGAAATCCCAAAAAAGTTCAAACCTCCCTCTATTGAATGTCTTCCACATTTTAAAGTAACTACATTAAGTATGCCTGGAATATAATAAAAACTCGTTTAATGTTTGTCTAATGAAAGAATAAAAGAGACGGGGAAGTAAGAGAAATAATGAAGAAACAAACAAACAGAGGAAAGGAATGAAGGAGGAAAAAAACAAAAGAGCTAGGAGGAGTAAGAACTGGTCACTATAGGAACACAGAGGAGAGAATATTTACCAGCTCTTGAGTGCTTAGTGGTCCCTTCTGGGAGGAGACAGAACCAGTGTGAGTGGAAATGAGAAGTTAATCAAGTAAAAGGGGGAGAAACTTTCAAGTGGGAAGGCCCTAAGGTTGATAAAACATGTCCTAGCTAAGAAAATGTATATTTTTTCCAATATCACAAAGCTATTCAGAGGCAAGTGAATAACTATTTCACATTCACCTTTCTATCAAAGTCTATCCTATGATAACTACCCCTTTCTAAAGAATATACATCATGATCATGAGTAGCTGTTAAAAAAAGAGTGATCATTTTGTCTAATGATATAATTTCCAGATCCCAAAGCACTTTTCAGACTTTCCTTGTTAATATTGCTACATAAACATTCACCAATATAACCTAGGGAAGGTAGATTTATGACAAATAAATTATCTCTAATAATTCATCTTTATTATCTTCCAACAGCACAGCAATTAAATCAAAAGGCTTTGGAGTCAGACATGTCCATGTTGAAATCCACATTCCATCAATGAGACATTGGTGTGATTTTATGCAAATAAATTTCCTTCTCTGAGCTTCAACTTCCTCTTCCATTAAGTGGAGATAATTGTAGTAATGAATTTATTGATTTTGACGGGAGATTAAATAGCATTCATAAGTTAATACCCCTTAACAATCCTATTAACTGTCATCTCTCCAGTGTTCAAAAGAAAAGTCTTTAAAAACATATAATGATGAGAAGTAAACAGAGATAAATGAATTGACTTAAGAATAAGCAAATGATAAAATCTGGAAAATGTTCCAACATCTCTCTATCAAATGTCTAATATATTTAAAAGTAGGATCCTTTAAGTCAATGACTATTGAGCCCAGTGAATTGCATAGGGTAGGTGAGAAATTTGTATTTGTTGAATACAAATTCTCTGTAAAGATAGTCATGAGCCGTAACAATACTAAAAAATAATCTGCTATTTTTTTAATCACTCTCCCCGATTTTTAAAAAAAAATAGTTTTCTGGTTTCATTTATGACTTCATCACTCACCTTTGATGTTTTTCTTACATATAAGGGAAAAATTTTTTTAACCTTTCCAGAAGGGATCTAGCATCTACTACTGCCATCAATACTTCTACATTCATTGTCAACTATTCATTGGGTAGTATTTGAAATAAAACTAAGGGTGGAGTTTTGCAGTGTTCCAGGGGTTATTATTGATCTTCTTTTCTATCTACTTTCACTTCATTGGAGATCTTACTCAGTCTCATATTATTAAATATTATCCATACACTGAAAATTTCTGAATTTAAATATATAGACTTGACTCTTCATCTAATCTCCAAGCGTGAATATTCAACTACCTACTTAACATGTTTATGAAAATATCGATTAGATATCTCAAATCCTACATTTCCAAAGCAGAAATCCAGCTCTGTAACTTCTTTATCTCCAAGGCTGCTCTATCTTTAGCATTCTATATTTCACCTGATGGCAATCCATTCTTTCATCAGTTCAGGCCAATGCCTTTGGAGTCATCTTTTGACTCATATCCTTTAATCAGCTAGTAAAAATCTCCAGTGACTCTTCCTTCAAATACAGAATTTTATCATTACCTCCACTCTAAGGTTCCTGGTCCTAGTTAGTAATCAACATTAATCACCTTTACTGCTGAAATAACCTCCTAACTAGTCTTCTTGATCCTACCCTCACGCCTATCTACAGCCACCACTTAAGACCCCAGGCAGAGATACCTTTTTAAAAAGCAAGCCAGACCATGCTACTCCATTGTCTAAGAACCTACAATGATTTCCCATTTTAATCAAAGTCAAAGCCCTTACAAATTATTATCTGGCCCCTTGTTATATCTCTGCACTACTTTCCCCTTCACTTCATCTCCCTCTTACTCCATCATAGAGGTCCTTTTGTTCTTCTTTAAAATACCTGGAAGTCTCTCACTCTGGGGCCATTGCCCCAGCTGTTCTGTGCCTGGAACACCCCACCACAGATGCCACAGGGCTTTCTCCTCTCCTCCTGCAAGTCCTAGCTGAAATGTCTACCCAGACCAACTTGTTTAACATTACAAACTGACCCCTTACCCTATTCTACCTCTTATTTTCTTCATTTAATATATAACCTTTTATCCTATTATACTTTTTATGTATTATTTTTGTTGATTATATATTGTCAGCCTCCCCAGTTGGAATATAAGCTAAAGGGCAGGGTTTGTTTGTTTGTATGTTTTGTTCACTTGGAAATAGATAAGTTCTGAAACACAGTCAATACTCAATAAATATTTGCTGAAGAAATAAATTACAGAATGGAAGAAAGAAAACAAATCCCCAGTATTGAGTGCCTATCATTCATTGTCATAGAAACTTAGTTTTCTGCCAGCTAATCCTTATCTGCTGTTTACAAACAAACAAACAAACAAACAAAACCCTGAGGTTGAAGATGTAAAATATCTGTGCTGTATTCACACACTAAGTAGCAGAAGTAAGGTTCAAGCTTTACTGTAAAAATTGTTCTGAAAACTCATGCTTTCTCTTGATACAATGCTGCAGGTAACATGGAAATGACCATGAATCACTGGATTCTTTCTAAAAGGATCTCTAAAATCCTGTGAAAAAAATGTGTGCACTTGTGCTTTAAAAACAATGAGTTATTTCATGTTGTGCTGAAAAGAACAATTACTTTTTTTTTAAATGAAATGCCAGGGCTCATGCATTGAAAATTTATAAAATGCCTTCTTACTCTTCCAATTTCTCAATTCTCATTAACTTATGAATTTGTTTATCCCATCAGATGAGTCAGAAAGATGGTATATTTATAAATGTAATACAATTTGCTACAGGAAGAAACAATTGCTAAAAGGCCCTCTCTCCGTGGAACTTTTCAAAACAAGTCCTCAAAGAGAACATAAACCAGTTTTCCTCTTGCTAGAAACTGAGCAATAAAAAATGTACATTGTGCTCTTTTTCACAGTGATAAATTTGTGGTATGGCTAGAAATAATGTCATCATGGTCAAAAACCACTCTGATATAACCAGACTGGAGAAAATAATGTAGTTCCATTGATTTCAGGTTTTGAAAAATATAGCTTACCCAAAATAAATTATCACATTTCCCCCCAAGACCATAAAACATTATAACACAGTGCTTACCACTACAGTCTCTAACCCACTTGGAAGATGCTTCATAAAGCATCAGTATATTATATGAGTAATATGAAGCAGATAAATGTCTCCCATCTTGCTACTTCTTAAAAGTCCCATTAAGTCAAGTGAAAAATTCAGGGAGCACATGCACTACCCTGTACTTACAAACAATTTAAGATAACATAATACCATTTACTTGGGGCTGTGTATATATAAACAGGCTAAAAAGATAAAATAGGCCTGGCTTTTCCCCAGAAGAGCATAAGATGACCTAATAAAACACAGAGGCACTGATGTTGAGTCACTACTGTTTTATGTACGTATTTCTCTTTTTCCTCTTTTTATCACTTTACAGTTATTAAGCCAGTGTTCAAGTCACATGTTATTTTATATCATCCTCACAGTAACCCTTGAGATGTAGGCAGGAAGGTGTTATTCTCTTCCCTCCTACAGTTTTAACTGATTTCCCATTTGAACTGTCAGCAGTACTTCCAGAGATGTTGTGATGTTCTTATGAAACTAAATTACTACTATGCTGTAAAGGTATTATTCCTCTGTACATCTGATTCCTGCATTTTGGCTGTTTCCTTTACATTTCTCTTCTCCCCATTCCATGTCTGTACTTCTCCTTGCATGGTTCCTTTCACTTGAAATGCTCTTCAGTCCCAACCCTACCTCAGTTCCCACAACTAAAAAGGAATGAAATAGTGGGGCATCCCTCATAAGACATTGTAGGCATTAAAGAAGGTGGTGAGTGTATAGTACTTAGCACAGTGCCTAGAAGAGTTGAATCCCAGAGCCTGAGCATTTGACCAGTACCCTCTTTTAGTGGAACAGACAATTGCCTTTGTATCACCATGGTGCAGGCCCAGTAGCTTCAATAGTGTAGATGCTAAGTAATGGGCATTGAACTAAGAAGTGAGTGTAATGCTCTAATTGTGCTAGGTGAACAATTTTCAATATCTAGTCAGCACATTTTCTTATTTAGATTCATATGCTGTGTTTTTCCACTTCGTCTGCAGTAGGACCAGAGTCATATTTGTCAAAGCTGATCCCTACAAATGTGCATCTGGGATAATCCTTCCCCTTAGCACTCTGCAGTATGATCAAATCATTCTTTACGCCTTAATTATGAAATAAATCTTTAAATACAATTTCAAATTCTGCCATAAAATGTACCCAATAACAAAGAACAAAAATAAAACTACAGTAAAAATATAGCTCAAGTTGACTCAACTCTCTAAATTTTATTTAGGGAACCTAAACCAAAATTATACAATAAGCCAGGAAGGGCTGGGTTCAATGATAAACGGAGGTCTGCGAGCCCCTCTGAGCAGTGTGAGGGATGCCCCCTTGTCCATCCTTGTTCGCTTGTGCTGTGGGTATTCAGTGCCCATTCAGAAAAATATCTGCACTAGAAAACTTCAGAAACACAAACCCAACAATTTTCCAATCAGGGTCTCTAACTAGAAACCCTCAAGACATACAGGCAAGGATGACAACCTTGCTGAAGAGTTGGAACTAATGTGATTTTTCAGACTGGAACATGGATTTATGTCAGAAAAACAAATATCAAATACTTATATTACCACTAGCCTTGCCTTGCCCATGGCAGACATTGTTAATTACTCATGATTCTCCTTCCATTAGTAGCCTCAGGACCCACTTCAGAGGGACACTTGATCAATTTGCCTCCTCTGATACAGCATCAATCAAGCAAGCAAGCAGGCAAGCAAAAATCCCAGTGTTTTAATCTCAGCCCCAACAGGTTAGCGTATTGAACCTCATATTGACCCTCTTTAAATAGAGGAATGATTCCAACTTCAGTTGTCTAGTATAAAGTTTACCTAAGACATCTAGGACAGCACCTGACATACAGCAATAAATGTTAGTGTACTGCCTCTTTTAAATGCTGGTGTGAACAGGACCAAGGCAAATTTGCCTCCAACTGAGGCAATTTATGATAAATCTTAAATAACATTTGGATGAAGACTAAGTTTGTATTTGAGGGAGTGACTGGGGTATGTTTTCACACTAACATAATGGTAAAAATCAAGTCTATGATATGCCTTCCCTCAGAGGACTCAGGGTGCTTTTCTTCTGCCCAAGGTAAAAATTGTTGCAATTAACAGTTTTGGGGGGAACAGTTAATCTGAACTTTAAATTAGATGGTACTTGTTAAAAATTACTACTGTTTACTGTATTCCTCCTTCTTCTACCCGTATTTCTCAGATTCAATGAATTACTCAGAATTAGATTAATCAGTCGATCACAAAACACTTAACAGTACTTAATCAACACCAGGAATATTTCTAATGTGAAACATGTCATACTACTAGGCAGTAAGCCTTTTGAGTGCTTATTTAATTTTGCCCTCTCTTCATTACTAGAATCTTGACTAAAATTTAGATGCAGTACCCTGAATTTGGTCTTCTGTCTGTAACAGTATGAGGAGGAACTCCCCTAAAAATGGAATTTATTTATAAAAAATTGTGTGTTTGTTCTTTACATGTTTAAACTTCAGTCACCTTCAAAGTACTTTCCACCTAATGCAATACACCTAATAAGATGTTTTTCCCACTGCTCAAAATAGTTTTTGAGCCTGTTGATTTAAATGCCATTTTTTGTTTCATCTCTTTCACATCAGCAAAACATTTCCATTTGAAGACTTTTTCATCCAGGGAAACAAAAAAACCGTCTCTCAGGGCAAAATCAGATGAATGGGGAGGGTGGAGTACTGGGGTCGTGCAGTTTTTAGTCATAAACTGCTGAACACTCAGTGCAGTGTGGGCAGGTGTGCTCCTTAATCACCCATCATGAAATGGGAAAACAGGTTGAAAGAGTCGTCAAAAAAATTAACTGAAGCCAAACATAGCCTCTCACAACAATGCCAGCTGGTACACTGATACAGATAGGTTCCTAGAACACTCACTTCGTGGGGAAAGCCTATACTACAAGGGACCCACCTTCCAGAAGATAATTCCAGTTTTTTGGCAGTCCCCCTCATACATAACATTTCCATAATTGGGGACTTATCATAAGTAAACAAAAAATTTTACTGAGAATGATTTGATCCACATACCAGATAAGAATTATATACTTTGGTTATACAGCAAATATATTGGTTTGTAATTGCTGTGCTGACTGTGTAAGTGAGACACTGTGCTTAGTACTGGGGATCCATTTGTGAGCAAAAGAGACAAAGTCCTTAATATCAGGGTGCTTACTCAGTCAAGCAGGGAAAACAGACCCTAACAATATAACCTCTCTCTCCCCGCTCTCTCTCACTGTCTCTCTCTCATATACATACACACATACACTAATTCCAATTCTCCTGAACTATGGAAGTTATGAAAAACTGAAGTTTAGGCTTAGTGAAGACAAAATGGTACAAGATCAGGGATATGGACAATGCAGGAAAAATCCTGAGTCTGCATTCCTCTGCCTTCTCAAACCAACACCTAGAGATCCAAAGCTAGAGGGGTGAAGAGAGGAGAGTCATTCAAGTGGTCTCTTGATGGAATCACTTGAAAGCAAGCATTACGTTGTTATAACACCTTGTGCTCTGGCAGAATTGTTGCTCGTGTACCAGTTTTGTGTACTTGAAATGGCCTTACAAGCAGCTGAGGACATGTACATCTGACTCTCAGAGGCTCTCAACAGCAACTTTCCTTCCTCCAAAAATATACCAGGAATAATGAATCTTGTTAAAGAGTGCTTGTCTAGCCTACTTGCAGAATGTCAGGCACCTATCCCAAGATCTCTGACTTCTCATTCCTTCCGCCTGAACAGACACTTGGAACAGGGGTTGAAAATGCAATAGTTTAGGACTATTAATACAGTCCTAAATAAATACCCAAATTAAAGTGTAAAATTAATACCCAAACAGTGAGCATGAGTGAGCACAGTCATTGCTGAAGAGTCATATCATTTTTAGGTGTCCCAGAAATCAGTGGACCATTTTTTTCCACTAGATGTGTCAAACCACATTGGTGGAATCACAGGATGAATGTGAATACCATTTTGGCAGCTCACTTTCCCTTTTTAAAAAAGTTGTAATTTTCAATATATATTTCACTTCAAGCTATGAAAAGATGAATTGTACTACAGAACCATAAAATATGGATCAAGCATGAACAGGGAGGAAAGTGAGAAGTGAATAGCTACTTAAATAGATGTCATCAGATAATAGGCCATTCCAGCCAATGGCTTGTCTGTATTTCTCGAAAGCAATGTAATGATGCATATCTTCTGAGGAACTCTCATATGCTTGCTAGGAGGGAACTGCACTGGCATGATCAAGATCTTTTAATCTAAAATATAATATATATATGCTAAATTGATAAAATTTATAATAAAACTATAAAATATATACACTGTAGATTTGTAGTTAACCTCTGTATGCCCTTCTAGTAGGTAGTAACTTAATAACTCTTTGGGTAAGGATTTAAGAAAAAGAAATATTTTAGAGGGTATGCTGGACCATCCAATTAACTGCTTGCCTTTGGCTTCTGACACGCTTCTTTCCTTCTAAGCTGATCTCTCTTATGACTTCCCTGACCTGTCCTCTTCCCTGCCATTCCTTAGCATTGGTGTTACACCAGACCTCTAGGCCCTGATCTCTTCTACATCTCTGAATTTCCTCATTGATTGCTTTCATTTACATGTCTCTCACTTCACCCGTAAACAAGTGATTCTTTTTTTAAGTATTTTTATTGATTATGCTATTGCAGTTTTCCCAATTTTTCCCCCTTTATCCTCCCTCCACCCTGTCCCCAACCTTCCAGTATCTCCGCCCCCCTTAGCTCATATTCATGCGTTGTACATATAAGTTCTTTGAGTCCTCTGTTTCCTATACCATTTTGTATTTTTCCCCATCTATTTTATGCCTATTAATTATGCTTCTTCTTCCCTGTACCTTTTCCCCCCTGTTCCTCCCTTCCCCCTCCCCACTGAACTCCCTCTGCGTGATGTCCATTTCTCTGATTCTGTTTCCGTTGTGGTTGTTTGCTTAGTTTTTGTTTTCATTGTTTTTCTTTTCTTTTAGGTTCATTTGTTAATTATTGTGAGTTTGTTGTCATTTTATTGTTCATATTTTTTATCTTCTTTTTCTTAGATAAGTCCCTTTAATGTTTCATATAATAAGGTCTTGGTGATGATGAACTCCTTTAACTTGACCTTATCTGGGAAGCACTTTATCTGCCCTTCCATTCTAATGAAAGCTTTGCTGGACACAGTAATCTTGAATGTAGGTCCTTGCCTTTCATTACTACAAATACTTCTTTCCTGAAATCAGCTGACAGTCTTATGGGAACTCATTTGTTGGCAACTGTCTCCTTTTCTCCTGCTGCTTTTAGAATTTTCTCTGTCTTTTTTTTCCTTTGTTTTATTTTAATCATTGTTCAAGTACAGTTTTCTCCCTTTTACTCCCAATCCAGCCCACCCACCCAACCCTTCCCACTTCCCTCCCATTACCACCTGCCCCCCCAGTGTTTGTCCCTGTGTCCTTTAAATTTGTTCCTGTAAACCCTTCCCATTTTCCCCTGAAATTCCCTCTTCTCTCCCTTCTGGTCACTGTCAGCCTGTCCTCTATTTCAGTGTCTTTGGTTATATTTCACTTGTTTCTTTGTTTTGTTGTTTAGGTTCCTGTTAAAGGTGAGATCATATGGTGTTTGTCTTTCACTGCTTGGCTTATTTCATTTAGCATAATGCTTTCCAGCTCCACCCAAGCTGTTGCAAAGGATAGGAGCTCCTTCTTTCTTTCCGCTGCATAGAATTCCATTGTGTAAATGTACCAGAGGTTTTTGATCCATTCATTTATTGATGGGCATCTAGGTTGCTTCCAGCACCCAGCTATTGTAAATTGTGCTGCTATGAACATCGGGGTGCAAAGGTTCTTTTGTATTGGTGTTTTAGTGTTCTTAGGATATAGTCCTAGCAGTGGAATTGCTGGGTCAAAAGGCAGATCCATTTTTAGTTTTCTGAGGAAGTTCCATACTGCTTTCCATAGTGGTTGTACCAGTCTGCAGTCCCACCAACAGTGCACTAGGGAGGGTCCTCTTTTCTCTACAGCCTCTCCAACACTTGTTGTTTGTTGCTTTGTTTATGATGGCCGTTCTGACTGGTGTGAAGTGGTATCTCATTGTGGTTTTAATTTGCATCTCTCTGGTAGCTAGTGATATTGAGCATCTTTTCATGTGCCTCTGGATCCTCTGTAGGTCCTCCTTAGAGAAGTGTCTGTTCGAGTCCTTTGCCCATTTTTTAATTGGGTTACTTGTCTTCTTAGAGTGGAGTCGTGTAAGTTCTTTATATATTTTGGCAATTAAACCCTTGTCTGAGGTATCACTGGCAAATATGTTTTCCCATACAGTTGGTTCTCTTTTTATTTTGATACTGTTTTCTTTAGCTGTGCAAAAGCTTTTTATTTTGATGAGGTCCCATTTGTTTATTCTTTCCTTTATGTCCCTTGCTCTAGGGGACATGTCAGTAAAACAGTTTCTGCATGAAATATCTGAGATTTTCCTACCTACGTTCTCTTCTAGGACTTTAATGGTGTCACGGTTTATATTTAAGTCTTTTATCCACCTTGAATTTATTTTTGTATAAGGTGTAAGTTGGTGCTTGAGTTTCATTTTTTTGCATGTAGCTGTCCAATTCTCCCAACACCATTTGTTGAAGAGGCTATTTTTATTCCATTTTATGTTGCTGCTTCTTTTGTCAATATTAATTGACTGTAGAGACTTGGGTTTATTTCTGGGCTCTCTGTTCTGTTCCATTGGTCCATGTGCCTGTTTTTGTGCCAGTACCAGGCTGTTTTGATTACAGTGGCCCTGTAGTATAGTTTAGTGACAGGTATTGTGATCCCTCCTACTTTACTCTTCTTTCTCAAAATTGCAGCAGCTATTCTGGATCGTTTATGGTTCCATGTAAATTTTTGAAGTGTGTGTCCTATGTCTGTGAAATAAGCCATTGGTACTTTAATAGGTATTGCATTGAATGTGTAAATAGCTTTGGGTAGTATGGACATTTTGATGTTATTAATTTTTCTAATCCATGAACATGGTATATGTTTTCATTTGTTTGTGTCTTCCTCGATTTCTTTCCTCAGTGTTATGTAGTTTTCTGAATACAGGTCTTTTACCTCTTTGGTTAGGTTTATTCCTAGGCATTTTATTTTTCTTTTTGCTATTTCAAATGGGATTTTTTTTCTTGATTTCTGCTTCTGCTGTTTCATTGTTGGTGTACAGAAATGCCTTTGATTTCTGGATATTGACTTTGTATCCCGCTGTTTTGCCAAATTCATTTATTAGGTCAAGCAGTTTGTTGGTGGAGTCTATAGGATTTTCTATGTACACTATCATGTCATCTGCAAACAATGAGAGTTTTGTTTCCTCCTTTCCAATTTGGATGCCTTTTATTTCTTTTTCTTGTCTGATCGCTGTGGCTAAAACTTCCAGCACTATATTGAATAGAAGTGGTGAAAGTGGACAGCCTTGTCTTGTTCCTGATCTTAGTGGAAAAGATTTTAATTTTTGCCCATTGAGTATGATGTTGGCTGTAGGTCTCTCATATATGGCCTTATTTATGTTGAGGAATGTTCCCTCTATTGCCACTTTGCTGAGTGTTTTTATCATAAATGGGTGCTATACCTTATCAAATGCTTTTTCTGCATCTATTGATATGATCATGTTGTTTTTGTCTTTGCTTTTTTTTATGTGATCTATTACATTTACTGTTTTGTGAATATTGTACCATTCTTGCATCCTTGGAATGAATCCACTTGGTCATTGTGTTTGATCTTTTTAATGTACCATTGGATGTGGTTTGCCAGTATTTTGTTGAGGATTTTAGTGTCAATGTTCATCAGTGATATTGGCCTGAAGTTTGCTTTCTTTGTTGTGTCTTTATCTGGTTTTGGAATTAGGATGATGTTGGCCTCATAAAAAGAGTTTGGGAGACTCCCATCTTTTTGGATATTTTGGAATAGTCTGTGAAGGATAGGGGTTAGCTCTTCCTTAAATGCTTTGTAGAATTCTCCTGTGAAACCATCTGGTCCCGGGCTTTTGTGTGTTGGGAGTTTTTTGATTACTGCTTCAATTTCTTTTGCTGTTACTGTTCTGTTCAGGCTTTCTGCTTCCTTTTCACTGAGTTTTGGAAGATTATATTTTTCTAGAAATTTGTCCATTTCCCCTAGGTTTTCAAATTTCTTGGCATACAGTTCTTCGTAGTAATTTCTTACAATCCTTTGTATTTCTGTGGTATCTGTTGTAATCTCTCCTCTTTCATTTCTGATTGTGATTATTTGGGTCTTCTCTCTTTTTTTCTTGATGAGTCTGCTTAAAGGCTTGTCGATTTTGTTTATCTTTTCAAAGAACCAGCTCTTGGGTTCATTGATCCTTAGAATTGTGCTTTGAGTCTCTATGTCATTTAATTCTGCTCTGATCTTGGTTATTTCCTTCCTTCTGCTTGGTCTGGGCCATCTTTGTTGTTGTTCCTCGAGTTCTTGTACACATAGGGTTAGGTTGTATGTTTGAAATGTTTCTAACTTTTTTAGGTGGGCCTGTATCACTATGAACTTGCCCCTCGGGACTGCCTTGGCTGTGTCCCATAAGTTTTGGGTTGTTGTGAGTTTGTTTTCATTTGTTTCCAGAAACTTTTTGATTTCTTCCCTAATTTCATTCTTGACCCATTCATTGTTTAATAGCATGCTATTTAATCTTCATGATTTTGAGTGTTTCGTGTTTTTTTCCTTGGGGCTGGTTTCTAGCTTCAGTCCCTTGTGACCGAGAAAATGTTTGGTATGATTTCAATTTTTTTAAAATTGTTGAGGCTTGTTTTGTGTCCTATCATGTGGTCTATCTTTGAACATGTTCCATGTACATTTGAAAGGAATGTGTATTTGGCTTCTTTGGGATGGAGGGCTCTGTATATATCAGGTAAGTCCATTTCATCTAGGGTATTGTTCAATGCCACTATATCTTTGTTGATATTTTGTTTGGGAGATCTGTCCATTTTCGACAGTGGGGTGTTAAAATCGCCCACTATAATTGTGCTGCTTCACTATCTTTCTTGAAGTCCTCTAAGATTTTCTTTATATATTTGGGTTCTCCTATGTTGGATGCATATGTATTTACAATATTTATATCTTCTTGGTGGATTCTTCCCTTGAGTATTATGAAGTGGGTCTCTCTTTATGGCCCCTTTTTGGAAGTCTATTTTGTCTGATATGAGTATTGCTACCTTGGCTTTTTTTTCCCTGTCCATTTGCTTGGAAAATTTGTTTCCAGCCCTTCACTTTCAGCCTGTGCAGGTCTTTTATCTTGAGGTGGGTCTCTTGTAGGCAGCATATGTGTGGGTCATGTTTTGTTATCCATTCAGCTATTCTATGTCTTTTGATTGGAGCATTTAATGCATTCACGTTTAAGGTTATATTGATAGGTATTTATTCGTTGTCTTTTATGTACGTGTGTTCCTCTCTCTCTCTCTCACTCTCACTCTCTTTTCCTTCCTTTCTTTAAAGCAGTCCCTTTAGAATCTCTTGCAGGCCTGGTTTGGTGGAGGTGTATTCTTTTAGACTTCTTTTATCTGGGAAGCTTCTTATTTGGCCTTCTATCTTGATTGAGAGCCTTGCTGGGTAAAGTAGCCTTGGTTGCAGACCTCTGGTTCTCATTACTTGGAATATTTCTTGCCATTCTCTTCTGGCTTGGAGTGTTTCCATTGAGAAGTCAGCTGTTAGCCTTATTGGGGATCCCTTGTATGTTACTTCTTTTTTTTCCCTTGCTGCCTTTAATATTCTCTCTTTGTCTGAAATGTTGCCATTTCATTATGATGTGTCTTGAGGTGGGCCTCTTTGGGTTCCTCTTGATTGGGACTCTCTGTGCTTCCTGGATTTGTGTGACTTTTTCTCTCATCAAATTAGGGAAGTTTTCCTTCATTACTTTTTCAAATAGGTTTTCTATCCCTTTCTCTTCTTCTTATTTTTCTGGTATCCCTATTATACAGATATTATTACATTTCATATTGTCTTGCATTTCTCTTAATCCCTCTTCATTTTTTCTTAGCCTCTTTTCCTTTTCTTGCTCTTTTGGGGTGTTCTTTTCTACTTTGTCCTCCAATTTGCTAATCTGGTCTTCTGCTTCATCAGTCCTGCTTTTCATTCCTTCTACTGTGTTCTTCAGTTCAGAAATTGTATTCTTCATTTCCTCTTGGCCCTTGTTGATAGTTTCTATTTCCTTTTTCATGTTGATATAGTTTGCAGTGAAATCGTTGTAGTTTCCCTCTAGTTTCTGGTAGCGCATTGTGAGTTCATTGAGCTTCCTGATAATCATTGTTTTGAACTCAATATCTGACAGTTGAGTTGCCTCTATTTCCTTTAGCATTTTTTCTGAGGCTTCCTCCTTTCCCTTCATTTGGGGATTGTTTCTTTGTTTTCTCATTGTTCGTGAGACTCTTCTTGTTAGCCTCTGTTTCTTAAATTGATCTGTTCTTGTTCCCTGTGAATATGGTGTGAACTTCTGTGGTAGAATTCCTGTGAGATTCAGTGGTGCAGTCTCCTTCATGTATCCTGGTGTTCACAGCTTCCCCCTACTCTCTTGTTGGTTTCTAACTAGACAGACCAGTTTTTCTGGTCTTGCTGTCTTTAGCAGACTGAGGGGCCTTTCAAATGCTTATCACTCTTCCACTCTTTTTGTCTTTAAACTTGGGTAACTTAATGATGATGTGCCTTGGTGTGTTCATCTTTGGGTCCAACTTCTTTGGGACTCTCTAGGCTTCCTGGACTTCCTAGAAGTCTATTTCCTTTGCCAGATTGGGGAAGTTTTCCTTCATTATTTGTTCAAATAAGTTTTCAATTTCTTGCTGTTGTTCTTCTCCTTCTGGCACCCGTATAAATTTGGATATCGGAATGTTTCAGGTTGTTCCAGAGAATCCTCAGCCTCTCTTCATTTTTGGGGGTTCTTGTTTCCTTGTTCTAATCTACTTGGATGTTTATTTCTTTTTTTGTTCCAAATCATTGCTTTGAATACTGGTTTCCTTCTTGTCACTGTCAGTTCCCTGAATATTTTGCTTTATTTCATTTTGGGTATCTTTCATTTGTTCTTTCATTTTTTAATCAAACTCAATCAGTTCTGTGAGCATTTTGATTATGAGGGCTTTTAATTCTCCATCAGATAGGTTGGTAATCTCCTCATGCCTTAGTTCTGAGCTTTTGCTGTGTTCTTTCATTTGGGCCATATTTCTTTGTCTTAGCACACTTGATAAGTTGTAAGGGGCGAAGCCCTACTTATTCACCTGGGTGGGGCAACCATTTATGCTGCACTGCCTGTGAGGGAGGGGCCAGAGAGGGAGCAAAGTAGCTTGCCTGCTCATTCTTTAGCTCACTTTCCAACAGACTGTTGTGTCCAACTGGAAGTATCTCCCACTGCAGCAACCCCAGCTGTAGCCCATAGTCAGCTCTGAGTCTCAGTTTTCCCTTTAAGTCAGTCCCTCCCTTGCAGCTAGCTCCCCCAAGCTCGGCAGTCAGCCTCGCCCCTCAGCTGCCTTGCTGTGGTTTTTCTGAATCTGCCCACACAGTCACCTTACCAGTTTCGTTGTTCTGGTTGATTTTTTTCTTTAATTCCTTGGTTATTAGAGTTCCATGCAGTTTGATTTTCTGTTGCTTTTGGTTATTTATTGATTTTAGGTTGGTTGTTATTCTCCTTTTCGTTGTGCAAGGAAGCAAAGGGTTTCTACCTACACCTTCATCTTGGCCAGAATTCTAAACAAGTGATTCTTAAAGCTATAAGTTTCATCCTGATATCTCTTCTAAGCTTCTGTTACCATGTCCTCAGTAGGTCATAGATACTTTAAACATAACACTGCCAAACTGGAACTAGATATCATTCCCATAAATGTGACCTTTACTTCCTACAGCCTTTATCTTAGTTAATAGAGTTGCCTTCAACTTAGTGTGAAGACTCTCTCCTGATTTTTCTATATGTCTACCTCACAATTTCTTCAATCCAAGCTCTAAAGTGTCTTTACTAGCTGAGTATTATCTTAAGTGCAGTGACTCATAGTTTTTGACCTATCATCCCTTGACTTTCCTCTTGTGATAGCCTTTCTGACCAGCTCCTTTGCCTCTAGAGTCCACCTACCATCTTTACCTGCCTTTCCAATCTTTCTTCCCCCACCACTAGTCCAGGCTATGAGACAATGTAGTTCATGAAAAGCTTTAGGTAGGGTTAGGGTGATCACGTTTTTGAATGAGTATATAAGACATTTGCATGCTGGATGAGAAGTCCACCTGATCATCTATAAGGCTCGGTTGCCAACCAAGGAACAAGGACCAGTTATGTAGTCATTGAGCTTAAGATTCCTTTGTCCCACCCCAATGTACTGATTCAAATCTCCTAAATTTAGACCCTTGAATTGTACTTCTGTAGGCTCCCCAAATGATTGTGATTCACATCTGTTTTTGGAAACTCTAAGATCTTATCCAATTATAAGACTCAGTCAGTGATTATAACACTCTAATCAGAATCCAATTTGCTATTCCAACGAAAAGTGCAAAAGTATTTTGTGCAATGACAGCATCATTTAACTAAACATAAAGACTTCTGAGTGGTACAGATTTAATGAAAAAACATTCATTTAAATATATAAATTCTGGTAAATTTGTGAAAATAATCACATCACATTAGAGGCATGCTTTATGTACATTTCTTCCAACACACATATCTAATGGGGTTTTCTTTAGCTTCACACATGATGTTAATTAGTTGCACATGAATAGCTGAAGAAAATATATAAAGTGAAAACAGTGGTGAATGTTATCATATGCAAAACATTTAGTAATTAGGGTGTTAATTACATTTAGATAAAAACAATTAAGATTTAGCAGAACAGCAGAAAAAACAGAAGCGAGGAAAATGAAAACTTGTTTCCCTTTCTGGCCATGAGCTACTAATGCCATATGTAGTAACTGATATAGGAAACATGTTATATGGCACCCAAAGCAGAACTTCTGTCATTAGCTAGAGAGAATCAGCTCAAAAAAGAAATTTAAAAAGAAGGCATGTAACCTAAACGATGCCAAATTGTATCACCTTTTTTTTTCTGTTGTGTAATAAAATGACATTTAAAAAAAAAAAAAACCTGTGAGGCATGAGTAGAGAATAATTTGAGAATGTTGGCATTTGCCACACAAGCCAACTGTTTGTCTTTGGGGTCGGTTTTCCTCTACTACCTCTTCCTTTTTTTAAACACTATCTTCTCTTCTGCATCTCCCAGACTTATCTCAGGCCACTCATCACACTATTGTATAGTTTCCTCCTTTCTTCCTTCCAGTGCCTCCTAGTTCTTTCCTTATAATTAATCTGTTTGCCAAAACTATCAAATTCCTGAACTCAGCCAAATCAATATTTTCATTAGCTAATTCGGGTTGAAGGAAGACTTTATTGCTCCTATAGACTGGGTCAGGATCTATACTATACTTCTTCATGGCCCTTATTATAGTTGTAATTTTTTAGAAGCCTCTCCCACCTGATTATTTTTTATAAAGGCAGGAAAATGTGTTCATTTTCTTCATCATTTTGTTTTCAGAACAGGAACAGCTCTTATCACAGAATATGAATTAATAATATAGAGATAAATATTTTATGAATGAGTACATGAAGAGATGAGTAGTGTGGGTTCCTGAAATTGAAATGGTAGATTGGAGACAATGTGAAAGGGTCATGAGCAGCTGCTTGTAACTTAGGTACAACTGGCCCAAGTAAATATTTCTTCCTTCTTTTTCAATATGTGTCTGTGTTTTTGCAGGTTGTGATTTGATCCCAGTACAGTACCTTCGCTGGGGTGACCCTGAGCCCATTGCAGCTGTGGTGTTTGCCTGCCTCGGCCTGCTGGCCACCCTGTTTGTTACCGCAGTCTTCATCATTTACCGTGATACCCCGGTAGTCAAGTCCTCCAGCAGGGAGCTCTGCTACATTATCCTTGCTGGCATCTGCCTGGGCTACTTATGTACCTTCTGCCTCATTGCAAAGCCCAAACAGATTTATTGCTACCTTCAGAGAATCGGCATTGGTCTCTCCCCAGCCATGAGCTACTCAGCCCTTGTAACCAAGACCAACCGCATTGCGAGGATCCTGGCTGGCAGCAAGAAGAAAATCTGTACCAAAAAACCCCGATTCATGAGTGCCTGTGCCCAGCTGGTGATTGCTTTCATTCTCATATGCATCCAGTTGGGCATCATCGTCGCCCTCTTTATAATGGAGCCTCCTGATATAATGCACGACTACCCAAGCATTCGGGAAGTCTACCTGATTTGTAACACCACCAACCTAGGAGTTGTCACTCCTCTCGGATACAATGGGTTGCTGATTTTGAGCTGTACCTTCTATGCTTTCAAGACCAGAAACGTCCCGGCTAACTTCAACGAGGCCAAGTATATAGCCTTCACAATGTACACCACCTGCATTATATGGCTGGCCTTTGTGCCAATCTACTTTGGCAGCAATTACAAAATCATCACCATGTGTTTCTCAGTCAGCCTCAGTGCCACAGTAGCTCTAGGCTGCATGTTTGTGCCGAAGGTGTACATCATCCTGGCCAAGCCAGAGAGAAACGTGCGCAGCGCCTTCACCACCTCTACCGTGGTGCGCATGCACGTGGGGGATGGCAAGTCATCCTCGGCAGCCAGCAGATCCAGCAGCCTAGTCAACCTATGGAAGAGGAGAGGCTCCTCTGGGGAAACCTTAAGGTAAAAGCCGCGGGGACCTTGTGGGGCACTGGCCCTATGGCTGAAGCAGTGGCATTTGTTTCTGTTTTTTTTTGTTTTTTTAGGTGGAAAATATCTGAATGAGTGAAACTATAGGAGGCATAGTGCTGGGAAAGGGATTTTGGACATTTTCACTGAGTGGTTTTTGTGGGGTTAATTGGATGTGGACCCAGGGACTTAGGCCAAGCCAGAAACATAGAAATTGGGACCTCTGGTAAAGCAAAGTTATAGTAAAAGGTGGGTGAAGTCTGAGGGCAGGGAGAGTACAATTAAGTCATTGAGCCAGGGCAAGGCCCTCCAGGTCCTGAGAGGACAGAGATACTTTGTGCACTAAATTCTAGTTCACCAGGAAAGAGTAGAGAAAATTATTTTTAACAAAGAAGATTATGCTGAGAACAGAACACCAAGAACCTCACACTTCCAACTGTACCCACATGTGCCTGAACTTTTTTCAAGCCCAGAAAAGTTACTGATTGTCCAGTCCATAGAGGTATGAGAATGTAGAATTTATATTCTAGTTCTTAATGGGCAAGTTGGACTCTTGAGAAATGTCTGAGTAGATGAAAGAAACAAGAAAATAAAGTAGCTTTGACTACATTCTTCCTAAACAACCAGCCAGCCTCCCACTTTCCCTGTTGCCAACAATCCCATCCCACCCCATCAAGTTCAGTGCCACAGGTATGGTTACTAGGCAACAGCCATCTGAAAAGAATCTGAAGCCAAGTTCTGAAGTCAGTGATCCCCCCACACGCACACATGTGAAAGACTATCTTATGTGATAAATGCCCCCCCATAAGTTACTTCAAAAGGCAATGAGAACATCTTATCAGTGGTTTGGGAACACATTTGAAGGTGTGAAAAAAGCTATATAGGTTGTTGAATTGGAAATAAGGATCTGCTTTCATTAAGAAGTGCCTATCAAGAGAGCTAATCATGACTCATCTTCTAATTGTACTGAAATTTGACAATTTTCCTAAAATCTAGATAAATAAGGGGAAGACAAATATATTTCAAATGGAAGACAAATGGCTAAATAATGTAGCTTGAACAACTCTCTTATACCATCATTTAGTCTATATAAAAAGTCCTATTTTCTATCAGCCCTAATTCCTCAAAGCCCAAATTGTGGAGATGGTAAAGATACCATGCCTGCTGAGGACTGAAAAGGACTCACAAGATACTTAGAGTTATCCACATGGCCCAATTCATTTGCATTATTTATGTGTATCCTTCCCTCTTTCGATTCTTTTTAAGCCTTGCATGCCTCTCATCTCTTTCCATGCACCTTGTACAAGGTAGTCAACCAGAGTGTAAACTTCAGAAAAAAAACTGTCTTTTATTTCTTCAATAAATCCTGGAGATGCTACATTCTATACACAGAAGACCTTCCATATCTCAAACCTGCTGGCATATTTTCCATCTGCCTTCCTTACTCCTCTCTAAAACATTCTTTTTCAGAAACTTCTGCAAAATCAGCCTTTTATTTTGTTGAAAATAACTTATTTTTTCAAACTTACTTTATCAGCCTTTCTTTAAACTCTTTCTGTAAATAAAATCTTCCTTGGCATCCTGAGAAATAAAACATGCAGGTTGCCAAAGGGACAGAACTGTGAGTATGTGCTGAAGCACTCCCAAGACTCTTGAGGGCAGTCTCCTTAGAGAAAGCGTGGGGTGGTGATGAAGGACACTGGCTTTGGAGCCAGGTTCTCCTGAGCTTGAGCACCATTTCTTCTCTCTCAGCCTTAATTTCTTCATCCTCCAAATTGAGATCATCTCACCGGCTTCATAAAACTGTAAAGAGAGAAAGGCTTAATATGTGTGAAGTCCAGGCACACAGTAGATACTTATTGAAAGTAGCAGGGTCCAGAACTAGATGGCACTGGGATTGAAGCCTGGCAGCATCACTTACTATCTGTGTAACTTAACTGTAGGCAAATCACTTTACCTTTCTGTGCCTCAGTTTCCTCCTCTGATAAATGGAGATGATCTCTCCATTACCATCATGCATACTTCAAATGCATACTTCATCCAGTGATTGTGAGACTAAATGAGTTAATGTGTGTAAAGTGCATATGCCATATAGTAAGCACTTTTTAAGTGTTTGCTATTAAGTCAACAATAGTCAGTCTTCTTCAATATCTGAAAATCTCTGTGTTGGGTATGCCACCAGGATGATCTCACTAATGAAAACATAATAAAAGGCAGTACAGATCTATAGACACATTGATACAGCCTGGGTTTTCCAGGGCATTTCCATCCTTACATTATCCAACTTCTTGGCAAACTGTAGAGCACACCCTTTGTCCTGGTTTGAGCAGGGTAAGCTCCTTAGGAGTGAGGGCCTTATATACCTTTTTCATTACTGGGTCTCCAGTGCCTGGAAGTATGTAGAAAGGTGCTTGGCATATAGAAGATACTCAATAATCATTTGTTGAATGAACGGATTTGGGAAGGTGGTGATGTGGTAGGGATTTTTGTCTTGTATTCAAGTGGTTGAACACATGCTACTACCCTCTAGTGGTTCTACTTTCATAAAATTAAGCCTACAGTGACCTGTATCACAAATACCTACCACACTCCTGTGGTCATCAGTTTCTGACAAAGAATCAGGCCATTCATCCCATCCATTGATCTCATGTTTTGCTATAACTCTAATGTTCCACTAGTAATATTAGATTACTATTTTCAACTATATCATTTGTACTTCAGTAAAGAAAGAAGGAACATCAACAACAAAATTTACTGAGAATGCCAATAGAAAATAGGAATGCTCTGGGTTTGGGCAATATTTTAATTTGTTTCCCCTACAAGGCCATGTACTTCTTAATCACTGAATTTTGCAGTCAGTGCATTTGGGTAGTAGGCGATCAAAAGGAGTAAGGGGGGACCTTGGAAATTGTTGGGCTTTCAGTGTATGGTCTTAACAAATTCATATCTGTCTATGGGATCATGTGGTCATGTCTAAGGCAGGCTACAGTAAGATTATATAGAGAGTTCTGTTTTGCCATTAACCAGGATGTACAGATTTGAACCTGATTTTTGCATGGAGAAGAAGAAAGGCCAGAGAAAACAATAATACCCTTAAATCACACACATACCATACCTACTCCCCCTTTTAAGCTACAGTCCTAAGAAATAAATTAGATCTGAACTAAAATACCTTTTCTGTATGCCTCCCATGAGCTATCAAATTAAATGTTTCTCTTTGTGATTCAAAATCAAGACATTGAGAACACTAATATAATTATATATGACATATGACAGTGGTTATGCATGGATTTACTTCCCTGTTTAGTTTATGGTTTTATAAAGGCCAGTGTGTTTCACATTGCCTGTCACATTAGGGCTGAAATAACAGCAAACAAGTGAACTTGGGTACTTCTAATACTTTCACGTTTTATTCTAAATTACCCCCATTAGTTATGCTTCTCTGGCTTGAATTCCGTAATATGCCAATGATCCAATCTGTTGGGATCTAGGGTGCTGTGTGATTGTGAACAGGTACTTCAGTTCATTTCTTCCACTATAAAATGGTAGATAGTTAATCCTGTTGTGAGGACTAAATGAAGTGATGTGTGTTAAATTCTTCATATCACCACATAGAAAAGTATTCAAAAAATGGTAGCTTAAACTTTTAGATTTGTGTGCAGCTGCAAGAAAGATAAAGGCAGATTCTCAGAGGCCTACATGATTTGTTTGGTTTCATTTTCTTCATTTCACAAAAATATATGCAGGTAAACTGCTCCTGGTGTTCCTCCAAGGCTCAGTGACTCAGACCTGACATCTCTGCTATTCTGTATACCTCTGCTCATGGTTGCATGATGACTGTCCTGGCTCCATGCATGGCATCCTTTTATTAGGGAAAACAACAGTCTTCTCAGAGTCCCACAAAAATTGTCCTTATGTTTCATGGACACAATCATCTCATACAGCTATCTCTAGCTGCATGAGTATAGACAGTGTGCGTTTAGCTTTTACATCCTCCATAACAGAAACTGAAAGGCAGAAGGGAGAGGGGTCAAGCTATTGGAAAAACCAACAAATAGTGTCTACCATGGAAGGTGGCAGCACCTAATAGTAATAGTGGTGGTAATAAGAGAAATGTCTCATGGTCACAAAATATTGAAAGTAGAAGCAAAAATATTCCCATTTTTCAGAAGAGGAATTTGAGGTGCAGCATGGTTAGAAGCCTTGCCCATAGATAAGTCAGTTATGAAGCACTTTTTATACTAAGCCTCAGCTGTTTTGGCACTTGAGCTTACCATTTCCCAGAATGAATTTTTTGGAAAGCTAGTCTCACAAATACTGCTCCGTGAGAAAAACAAAAAATGCAGTTGGTCAAACAAGTCTGGAAAAAAAAAACTCTCACTACTCTATCCTTTTGTTGTAAATAAACATTAAGAAGTCTTGCAGTGTGGAAACCAATTGTTCATCTTTTCTTTTTTTTTTTCAATGTTTCCCAAGCATTTGAATACAGGGCTATTTTTTTCCAGTAACTTGGTTAACATTCTAGGGAATTGATACTACAAGGGGACTCACTTGGGAATACATCATCAGAAGGCATGCTTCTGAAGAGTAAATCCTATCTTCAGTGAGAAGGGTGACAGAAAAAGCCAATTTCTACCTCCATCATAGAGATTGCTTCAGTGTTCTAAATTCCTATGGGAAGAATGCAGCTACTTTTAACAGATCTAGGGGTTTACTGGGAAGTTAAATAGGCTCACCCTAGAACACAAAAAATGTCCAGAGTCAGTCATTCAATTCACTTAAATAGCACAGATTTTTATTTAAAAGGAAGTGAGTCACTATAGATTGTTTATATAGAAACGTACTATTTATGCCACCAATGTATAGTGATCCCTGTGATTAACATTTTGGTTCTAGACACTAATTCCCAGCATGCGTGGTGCCGCATCAAATCATTGTCAAGCAGATAATACCATGCTTCCGTTTAAGGCCTTCACTTCAGCTGCAGATTGACAAACACAGAACTAGTTGGGACCTAATAAAGTACTGTTTGTGATGAGTCTAAAGTTCTGGCTTTACAAGAGTCAGAATGTCCAGGGTCTTGGGGCAGAGGGTCTCAGAGGCAGTGGGCCTTCCGTGGCTGAATTAATGACATGGGCCTGTTGCAGTACATCAGAAATTTTCTCAGAAAGTAAAATGCTCCCTGGGAATTTTACTGGCAAAAACATTACCATGGCCTCCACCTTAATTTTAGAAATTACCATTTGCCACTTTTGTTTTAATTAACTAATTAAGTTTGCTTTAATTAACATTGTCATGAGGGCCCCCTTAGGCTGTTTGCTAACGCAACTGATAGTCCTTTCACATCCATCGCCAAAATTACAATTTGCCTGGAAACCTGGTTCTCTTGTGTGAATTCCAATATAACCCAACTATTATCAGAATTTTGATGATCTCCAATTGCTCAGATTTCATTAAGGGGTTATTAGTCTGTGTGAAGTAAGGTTCATGCTATCTCTCCCTCCTTAGAAACCCCTTTCTCTTCCTGCTGCCTCTTCAGATCCTTTCTGCTTTCCAAGGCCCAGGGCCCTCAAGGAAACCCTGTCAGATTAAGCAATCTCACAGACTTGGCCTCATCTGGACTCAGAACATGTATTATGTATATCCTATGTTTAGCACACATTGCTTACATCTTCTTCATTTATTACTAAACTCACAAGCCTGCACTGAGAACTGAGCACAGCCAGGCACTGTGCTAGGCCCTGGGGATATGGAGATTGTTTTGTGTACATGGGCAATATTTTCACATCGGATGTTGTTGTAGAAATATTCATCTCTTCCTTGGTGCCTAGCACAGTGCCTGACATAGTGCAATGCTAGAGGGTAGATTATGCATCTGGTGGGGAGCAGCTCTGAGAGCTCACACCACCCCCATGGTGAGACCACTTGCTTTGTTGACTTGATTACCCAGATTTCATATGACAATGCTTTGTTCTAAATATATAAGAAATGCCTTTTTTTCTAAAACCAAACTTTTTCTTTGAGTCTAGTTTCCACTGAGTGCCTGCTCTGTGGCAAGCACTGTTACAGACCATGGGGTTGCAGAGATAACTAAAAGACACTTTCTGAGGACTTCTCAGTCTGCTGAGACAGAGTTGGAAGCAGAGAAGCTCAGTAAAGCAATGCAGTGCCAGCAGAGGAGTCTGTAGGGGAACAAAGGGTCCCGGAAGCAGAATCAGTAAATTCTACATGTTGGGAATTAGAAAAATCTTCTAAAGGAACCAATTGAAAAAGAGAAACTATACAATCATTTTAATCCCTGCTTAGACGTCTTCAAGGTTCTCCACTGGCTATGACAGGATAGAGCCCAATTTTCTCTGCCTGGCAAGAAAGACCCCTGGTGGTGTGACTCCTTCTCCCCAGCCAGCCTGTCACCTAGTCACTTCCTATTTGACTTTCCATACTGACCCACTCACATTTTTTTTCCTTTTGGGCCTCTATGGAGGCACCAGTAGAGGCACAAAATACATGGGCTCCATTCACCCTCCAGTCTCACTTGGCCAGCTCATAGTCATCTTCTCCTGGAAAAACCTGTCCTAGCATCACACTCCCTTAGGTCCCCCTCCATATGAAGAGATGGGCCTGTGCTCCTCCATATAGAAGACTTATCAGCCATTGTTATAACTACCTGTTTAATTGTAAGGTTCCCTAACACACATGCGCATGCACACACTCACACACACTGTACTGTGAACTTGTAAAGCACAGGGCCCACATCCCAGGCATTTTCTGTGCCACTGGCACCCAGTGTAGTGCCAGGCACATTGTGAACACTCAGAAATGTTTGCTAAGGGACTGAGTTGATGGACAAACAATGATGTCTGAGCCACAATGGCATTTGCCAATGAACCTTCAAAGGCTTAAAATAGTAAATAATTATGTTACTGAGTACTTGCTATAAGTCCAGGACTGCTCTAAGCCTCTTAACATGTATTAACTCTTTAAAAAATTTTAAGAACAATCCTCATTTTACAAATGAGGAACCTGAGGCAATCGGAAGCTAATTTGCTTGCTCAAGCCCATGCAGATAAGAAATAGAAAAGGCAGCTGGCTTCAAAGCCCATGCAGATAACCATTAAGCAATGTTCCCCATTCCAGCTGCTAATACACTGTGGCCTGAACTGAGAAAAATTAAGATTAAATGTGTAGAGTAAGACTCAGCCCCGGAGTTTCCCTGAAAACTGCTTCTTTGATCTGCATTGCCCTGTACTTTCTTAATGTGGCCATTCCTTCAACTGAGCCTCATTTGATTTCTTTTTTGCTGCACAAATAAAATACACAAAAGGCTCTGATATAAAATTTGAATTTTAAAGGACTGCCTGAAATTTTTTTTTGTTTAGTGATGATTTTAAATATCTGTATAGATTTTGTTTGTGAGCAAAAGCCTAACTGACTCATTTTTACTACTTATTTATCATTAATAATATTATTATTTTATTACAACTAGGAATTATGAGGATTTACATTACTTTCCTGACTAATTCTACTTTTTTTTTCTATGCTAATATTATATAAATACTCACAAAATAGGCCAGGAATCCTGATGTTTCCCTCTTTGGTCCAGTCCATTTTAATTCCAACCAGTGTTTTTAGAGAAATTACTATGTACTGAGTACAGTGCTGAATTCTAGGAGTGTAGAGATAGAACACAAATTCACCCTTAGTAAAACCTCACAGAGCACTGGGGAGCAACCCATACACAACTTCTTAAGAAAGGAAAAATGTACCAGGAAATCAGAGGTCACTAAAAAGGCTACCTTGTCCAATCTGGAGTTTCTGGGAAGGCTTCTCAGAAGGGTGACGCCTGAGTTGGATCCCAAAGGATGATGAAGCAAGCCAGATGAAAACCACGGCATATAGTGTCCTGGGGATCAACATGAACCAGACCCTGTGACACTGAAAAAAGATGGTGCATTCAAGGAAATACGACACATAAAATGGGTGTCTGCAGGTGACAGGAAACAGGCTGGAGAAGCCGATAGAGAAGAGGTTCAGCCTGAGGAGCTGTCAGTCAACCTCCTTCCAGCTCCCTCGATTTCCTTTCCATAGTCTCTTCGATCTGTTTACCCTACCTTTACACATCCAGTTTCCTCATACTCGTGGCCACCTCCCACCAACATAATGCCCCCCACATACCCCAGCCAAAACTCTGTGTCCTCATCCTTCCTCTGGGCTAGAGAATAGATAAATTAATTTGTGATATTACAATAATTATATATAATTTGCTTCATCCATTATGCCATAAATACTTATTAGACAATTACTTTATTACAGGGGATACTATATATATATATATATATATATATATATATATATATATATATAATTGGACCTTCACACAAAGTTTTATAATAAGAAATAGTGCTTCCATCCAAGGTAAGAAAAAAATAATAACTGAAACATGTAAGAAAACCCTTTATTTGGTGCATATTTAATAAGTAGTAAAACCCAAAACTTGGGATTCAAACCCAAATCTATATGTGTTCAAAGCTCTTTTTCATTCTAACATTGCCTTTCTGATGGATCAATTTTCTCAACCATGAGTTCCATTTTGTTGCTGTTATTATTCATAAACAAGGTCAGTGCGAATATATTTCTACCACATAAAATATTCATATTCTGATTCTGATTTTTACTCTTAGAGAAATGACCCTAAAGGTGACTTTTTTTCTTTTCTTTTCTTTTCTTTTTTTTTGTATAGAGCCAAATCAGTCAAGGTGACTGATAGGACAAGGTAGCCTATCCGTACCTCTCATGTTATGAACTGGCAGAAGTAGCATGAGCCTTACCAGCAAAGACATTTATTCCAGTCCCAGCTCTGCCACTTACAACATGAAACCCTGAACAAAACACTTAACTCTCAAAGCACCTGGAAATGGGGACAATAATATTCATCACACTCTGTCATGTTCACAGGTTCACTGTGAGCATAACACAGAGATTGTCCCACAGGCCAGGTTCATAAAGTGGAGCTCCTGTCATCCTAATCATGGAGTCCTCCCAGTTCATGTCCATCCATAGCACACCTCTGGTGATGGAACACGGGCAGGTTCCATGACATCACTCTTCAGGAAAGCTACGGAAATGGAAATATTCTACTTCGTGAATCTGGCCTGAATATCTTGCAAGCCCACTGCCCTCTAAATTTCCATTATACTTTTAGATGGGAGGTTAAGAAGTTTTTGTTAAAGTGCTTTTTTAAAAATAAGCCTTTCCAATGCCCTGGCTGGCGTAGTTCAGTGGATTGAGCTCGTGCTGCGAACCAAAGTGTCGCAGGTTTGATTCCCAGTAAGGCCACATGCCTGGGTTGCAGGCCATGGCCCCCAGCAACCACACATTGATGTTTCTCTTTCTCTCTCTTTCTCCCTCCCTTCCCTCTCTAAAAATAAATAAATACAATCTTAAAAAAAATAAGCCCTTCCCCAGAGTTTAAAGGTGTTCTGTAGGTGTTAGCCACTTTTCTCACTTCCCTTGCGATTTTGGCAGGCATTTACATTCCTTCGCTTAAAAAAGATTACTTCTTACCTGGCCCAGAACATATGGATCCACTTTACCTAAAATTCAGAAACTAAGTAACAAATCACTGCCGTGCATTTTATACGTAACATAATATGAAGTTCTCTTTGTTGAGGGAAGTATGTGCTCATATTATTCACTTACGTTTAGCCAAAAAAAAAAAGGCGTCAATTGAAGGAGCTCATCACTACCTCCCTCACGTGCACAAGCTCGCCACCTGGTCCCATGCTCCAGCATCAAAACAGCACACTCCATGTGGCAGGAGCTGCCAGAGAGCATGGCTCTCCCTGTGCTGAGTTAAAATGGCACAGCCAAAAACACAGACCAGTAATGCTGTTTTCTATAATTTGTTAGTCATGTGGCTTTCTTAGTTGGAGGGAAAAAGAGAGAGCATGACTTGGTAAACAAACATAGATCTGTCACTGACTTTGTTCTTTCAAAACAAATAATAACTGAAAAGAAATGCCTGGCAAACCTCATGAAGCTCTCAGTGAAGATAATAATAATTACAATCAGCATTTGTAAAGCAAGCCCCAGTCCTGTGAGAGACACTGTATTATATGTTTTACATATTAGCAGTTTATAGAATAACGCTCTCCAACCCATCTGGAGCTCAAATAAATAGTCCTATCCTGGCCACAACACTCCCTGAAAGACATAGGCCATTGAGGCTCAGGCTGAGGGAGAGGAGATTTTGGTCTTCTCCAACACAAAACTCCTGTGAAGTTCCATGACATTGCACAAGGTTTTTACTCTGGTCATATGTAACATACACACACACTTGCAAGCACACACCCACATGCTACCAGAGATCACTAAGGGCAGAAACACTTCCTTTTTCATCTCTACAACAGCTCTGAGCAGAAGCTCAGTAATCACTCTTGCAGTAAGACAGGAGGTAAGAAGGAGATGGAGCCCAAGTGTGCCCTCCTAGTTATTCTCTGCAAAGTATATAAAGGTGCCGCTGCCCTACACCATCCATCTTAAGTATCCTCTATGCTATCTATGTCCTGTCCACTTTAGTCTGGATGCCACCAGCGTTGTGGTCAGAAGCCAAGAAGAACAGGGCCTTCTGGTGAGAGTCAGGCACACCAGACGCTGTGCTCTGGCTCAGGCAAACACATTATGACATTGCAGGAAAAAAAGGGGCACAGCAGAACATCTGAGGGAAGAAAGGGAACTTGAGTTCAGAGTGAACAGTGGGCACCTCTCTCAGAGGCTTTCCAGCCACCGGGCACAGCCAAGTGAGCAGCCCATTGCTGAAGAATGGATCAGGGCGAAAGTGGGCTTTTCTCTTCCACTCACAGAGAGCTAGTGCCTGCCAAAACGGCAAAATGAGAACCAAATGTTCTAGCCTAAATGGAGCAGTAAGCACTTTTCCCTTTCATTGGTTAACTAATAAAAATACAAGAAAAAATTGATTTCGACATCCACTCACAACAGCATTCTAACTTTAGGACTTGTTTTAATCCAAGGGATGTTTGAAATGTCTGATACTTAAGAGAAACTGAACAAATTGACTTCAGTGAGAACTTACAAAGACGCATTAGCAGAATGTTAATGTGCTGAACTGGAGCTGAGCAGATGCAGACTTCTTCTGTCCCGCTTGTCTTTTTCACCTTCAAATTCCAAATTCCTGCATCAAAGTGCATGTTATCTAATTTTCCCTTGGACATTTCCAGAGGCTTTCTGTTAATTGTATTCACTGTGCAGACACTGCTTTGTGACTGCATCTCCAGGGAGAATGGTGCCAGACAGTGAGCAAGTTGCAGGCTGAAAGGAGCAGACAGCCTTTAAACTCCTGGGCATTTCTCACCATCCTTAGTGGTGCTTGTGAACAACCAAGCTCTACGTGTCAACTGTTTGCAGATTCTCTCCTTTCTTCCTCCTTTCCTTGCCCCCACAACCCTCATCCCCACCCCCAGCAGTCAGGGGACTAGGTTCCTCTCCTGGCCACTAGGTGGCAGGCAGGGTTCTCTGGGCAGCTGCAGTGGGAGAGAGCCTTTCTGCTCAAGATGCTCTCAGTTTGTGTAGCTATGTTAGAGGGCCACCTCTATGGGCTGCACAGAGAGCTCATTGCAAACAGCCAGAGGCAGACTTTTGCAGAAGCAATGCTAACAGTATACACACTGATTCCCAGATGTGCCAAATGAAGAAGGTTCCTAATACAAACCTGTTGGTTTTCTCATCATTGCTGATATCACATTTCCATACCTATAAACATAGGGTGACATATAAAAGCTAGAAAAAAATCAGCATTGAGGTTGTGTTTTTTAAAGATACATATTAGTTTCACATACCACAGAGGAGCCTTGACTGACTATCCTCCTACCACTCACTTTTGCCACCAGGAAGGCCTTTCAAATTTGACAGGTCATGCTTCCAGTGTTTATTCTTCAGGAATCAAACCAACTACTATTAAGATCGCCAATGTGTAGTATTTATTTAATCCAATTCATTTCTTACAAAGACACTGAGAAGGTTTGTTATGCCCATTATACTGATAAGTACACTAAAGGTCAGAGAGATAAATACTCTCACCCAAAGTGGTAAGTGGCTAAACTAGGGTTTCAACTTAACTGTTGTAGTTGCCTATAATTCACTAAATTTAAGGCTTTCTCTAAAGTTTGATCTTCTGAATGAGAAGCCAGTCTGCCCTGCCATACATTTAGTCACACCATTTCTGGCGAGGAAGAAAGCATGGTAAAGGGCAGGGAGGCTTTTACTTCAGTGAAAATGAATGAGTTGGACTCTGCAGCATTTTTACCTGAGTGTTCAATGCTAGTAAGACAAAATTGAGGTCTGCTGGTGGGAGGTGGGTGAGAAAGGAATCTTACATGCGGCAGACAGTCACTACTAGATGTAAAATCAAGTTTTTAGGCACTCTGGCCAAAAGTTGAAACAGGAAGAACCTACAGAAGAGAAGGTGGAGTGTAGGATGTGGAAAGAGGATGATAAGAATAATGATGTGATGATGATAGTTTTTATCAATGTTTATAATGTGGTAGGCACTACTGTCTGTGTGTCATAAACATTCGTTGTATCCTTAAGACAACCCCGATAGTAGGTATTCCCATTTTATAAATGAGAGAATTGACACATTGAGATTGAACAAACTGTCCAGAGGAAGATAGCAGGAAAGGGCTGGACTTGAATCTTAATCAAAACAGTGTAGCTCTAGAGTCAATGACCTCAACTGCCAGAAATTATAAACACTAAGTCTTATTTGAAAGGGTAGTAAAAAGTATTCAGGAATCAGTGAAGGGTCAGGGTTGAGAAAGACATTTGATAAAGTGTCATCACTTCTGTAATTTGATTTAAGTTGGATATCCTCCTGTTTAAACCCCTCGACAAACTAAATGTTTATCCATTGCCCCATTTTCTTTCATTAACCTTACCACTTTCCTTCCAAATCTCCCTTACCACTTTCTCTTTCTATGAGACTTAAAGCCACTATCTAGAGTACTTTGCTGAGTTATAAGCCATTTAAAGCACAAAGCAATCTGCTTTGGCCAACACAGAGAGTACACACAAGAAAGACATTTCAGCATCTGCGTAATGGAGATAGCACTGACTTGAACTAACTCGGTCAGAGTGATGGGATATGTTTCCTAAAGGCAGATTCAGATTAAGTGCATGCTTTCACTTTTATCTGCTCTAAGTTTTATGATTTATTTTTATTTCCTTTTTTCAAATGAAGACCATTTCTATGTTGTTGATTTTAAACATGTGAAATGGTGGAAGGTGTCTTTTAAAAGTGGTCAGGTACAGTAGAAATTCACCAGATATTTCTTAAATATCTACTTCTTGTAACTTTTTGAATTAAGTGTGTTTCATATCTCAGATAATTTTAACATCTAAGACAGAGCACTAGAGGCAAATATTATTTTGACAAATAAATTAAATAATTATTTCACTATCATTTCTCTAGACATTATCACTGATGGCTCTTCTTCCTCTTACACTTCTCCGGATAAAAGCTGCACCTCCAACCTAGTTGCCTAGTCTCATGTCATTCTTGGCTCTCCACTTTCCTTGACACTTCATTTTCTCTACTTTTGTGTTCTCATTGATATTGCCATTGATCAGGACCCTGTGATCTAATGCCTGAACTACTGACATAATTTCCTTCCAAATCTCCATTATTGGTGCATCATCCTGTCCCAACAGCTGCCAGAGTGATCTTCCTACATGCAAATCTGATCCCCTCACTCAGCCTTCAAATTAGTAGGTATATATACCTTACCATATAAATATTTAAAATTTTTGACATGTCTCACAAAGCCCTTAAGGACCTGTTCCTGGAAGACTTGACTTTCTCAACCTGAGCTTCAGCCACCAATCTATTCCACCAATCCCCTAATGCCCCTACCAGAGGTGCTCTTCCAAACACTTCACACATCCCAGCAGCACCAAACAGCATATACTATAGTCCCCTAAACACACCATGTCTCAGCTGTCTCTGTTTGGTGTGCTCCTGCTGGTGTAAATTCTACTCTTTCTGCCTCTACTACTACCTGCCTTTGTGTCCCCTCTTTTTATCTAGAAAATGCGCTCTTACCCTTCAGTTCCTAACACAGATATTACCCCTCTTTTATAAATTGAATTTCCATTCAACTTTCTGGATCTCCTCATGCAGAATTCCCCAAGTTGTATTGTCTTGTTGGTTTATCCTCAAGTTGTATTGTCTTGTTGGTTGATGTGTTTTTCTCCTTGCTAAACTTTCAATTTCTTGTAGGTATTGCCTTCTGTGTTTTCATCACCAGAAACTAACTAACCAGCAACTAATACAGAATCTGTTTTAACAAGTTCTCTAATAAATATATTTTAAGTGAATGACCAGCAACAATTCACTTCTCCAGTTTCCTTTGAAGACCTTGCTTCTCCCCTAGTGGTGACTAAGCACTCAATAGTAGTTCATTGTCCAAGAGAATAAGTCAACTTTTCCTCTCTTGCCCTACCACTGCCTGATAGTCCTGTCTCTTACTGAGCATGTGGAAAGTAAATGCTAAGAAGATTTAGATCTGGTACGTTGTATTGTTATGAATGATATGTTTCAGGTGTTTAATTTTGGGGAAGAGATATGCTTTGAAATGATTAATTAAGTGGTTTGGCTCTGCAATACCTGAAGTGTATTTGTGGGGCTATAAAAGACTATGTCTGGATTATTTTGATGAATTACATCTAAAACACTCCCTTTATAAAATGAATTGAAATTCTTGAATGCTGTGATTACAGTGAATTTTAATTTGCATGTGATGTTAGTGGTCTCTTTTGTTACTACTTGAATTTGATTAAAATATTTTTGATTAATTGATATAAATTGGTTGGTAGAATAAACTAAGCTTTTTATTTTTTCAAAATGCTATATTCCCAGCAATGTTCATCTTATTCGTATTAGCTCTGCTTAGAAGTGGCCTAGCTGCACCATATCTGGGGCATGCAAGTCATTTCTGTTTCAGAACATAACATTTCATACCAGGAAAAGTTTGCTGGAGGCACAATTCCTAGAGTTAATAATTCTTTTTCTTCCCTGAAGCTCCATTCCCTTGACAGAGATGAAATTCTTGAGAAAGAAATAAATAATGGGAAGATTATATCCTTTTCCCTAGCTTCTTGGCTAAAATAAGTACTCTACATTGCCTGAGTCATTTGGCCACCATTTCTCTGTCATCCTTACCAAGTACCCCCAATATACACACACACACACAAGAAAAGAACAAATATTTATCAAGCTCCTTCCATGTGTTCTGTGCTGTTTCACACACTATGTTATTTAATTTGTTCAACCTTGCAAAGTAAAGACAAACCAATTTTTATAGCTGTGAAAACTGAGACTCATAGAGATGAAATAAGTTTTCTAAGAATGTCCACTTAGCTTGTGATTGAGTTGATTTGAACCCATCCCTCCCAGGCTTCTTTTCATGGTCTTTGCACTGTGCCTTATTATATCCTCCATTACTCCTTGGCTGGGGAAAATAGTCCTGTTGGTATGGGAATCAGTTATAGAATTTCAACTCTCGGTTTTCTTCTAGAGAAACTCACAGAGGTGGTAGCATTGAAAAGAAATCTAATTGGGAGTGTTTGAGTTGCTCATCAGGAGAAGATAAAGCAAGTTACCTAGCCAGAGATAACTGCAGGCTCAAAGGTACAGAGTGCAGGGCTACTTGGAGTCACCCCTGGTCTCCCAGCTGTCAGTGTTCTCTAAGGTCAAGCTGTTGTCCTTGGCTCTCTTCTCCTCATGCTCTCTTTGGAGAACTCAACCATCGTTGCTATTTCAATTCTCAAGTGTTCTTCCTTGAACTTTAAATGACAACTGGATAATTCCACCTTCATAACTGCAACCTCAACTCACTCTTATATCAAATAAACTTGCCTGTAACAGTTTCTTTATTTCTGTATTTCTGTTTCTGTAACAAATGCTACTCCCCACACTCAACATGTCAGTCATGCTTAATTTGTCTTTGTCTTCAACTTAAACATATTAAACCAGATATTACATGCTCTTGTGATATTACATGCTAGTTTAAATTGTTTTTTCAAACATTTTGGGTTTTTATCTATATTTTTATTTCCACAACTGTTATATAGATCCAACACCTTATCTCTGCATATCTGAATTACTGCAATAGTGATTAAACCCAATATATTTTACCAACTCAAAAATAGCCCGTGCTCTTTCACATCTTACATGCTGAAAACATGCTGACAATTCAAGGCTTTTCATAATGTCTTCAGCTTATCTTTTGTACCTTTTCAACCTTACCTCATGCTGCTCGTGAGCTCTAATCTTCTGGATAAATCAAGCTGCCTCCCCCATGAACCCCAAACACTCTTGTACATTGCTGCTTCTACAAAGTATTTACTGAGCATGAAATTCATTCCCAATCATTTTACTCAATCCAGCTTATGCCATTTATAAAGCCATTATTTACTCTAGTCCACAAAAGTTCTAAATGTATATATACCATATTAATGACTTTACCATTCCCTTAGATTGATATATATCAATATATATGATACATATCATATATAAATATGTGAGAGAGAGTGCCTTTAAGTTGTTATAATGTGTGTGATGTCTTATCTCTGTAATACAAATTTAAAAATTTTCTCATATTTTTAGTTATCATGAATTCTCCATAGTATGTAGAAAAATATTCTTTCTTAGTTTTGACTGCTGAAGAGTTTGTACAGGAACATCTTTCTAAAACAAAGAAAGCTTTATGTAGTCAAGTTACAATCAAACTACATTAGGTTAGCTATACTATCATAACAACAACGGCAATACACAATACATAATGTATTTACATATATAGATAGATATAGATTAGATATAGATATAGGTAGATATAGGTATAGATCCACCCATTGATGACAAAGCAAAAGTCATGTGACAGAGGACTTGTCCAGAAAGGTGAGAAGAAAATGTAGATGGGTAGCAGAGGATCAAAGTAAGGTACAGATTTTGTATTTTGTCCTGATTTTTATGGGGAGCTTTGGAAGTTTTCAGAAGTTACCTGATCATATTAATACATTAAAACTATCCCTATGGTTTCTGTAAATAAAATAAAATCTAGAATGTAAAGAAGAAAAAGGAGAAATTAGACATCCATTATGGACTGGGTAAGAGATTGTAATGATTTAAAATAGAAAGTAAGACTTAATGATTATTATATTATATATAAAAGAAAGAGAAAAATTAAAGGTGAGCCCCAGGTTTTACGACCTGTGGAAATGGAAGGATTGGGTCCTGTGTCACTCAGCCTTGGGGAGGGCAGATATGAAGGGTAAAATCAAGGCTCAGTTTTGGACATGTTAATACTATATACCCTATGTGCTTAGAGTGAAGTCCAGGGTAGAGATTAAAATAAGATTTGGGGGGAGCCACCCACACTTGATAATAATAGGACTAAATTACAAGAAATTTGGAATGGGGGGATGGTAAGGTAAAGGAGAGAAAGTCTGAAGTAAGGTAAGTTTGGTTTTGAAATTGTTAAATTCAAGATGCATAAGAGACATTTAAGTGAACAAGTCCAAGAAACTGCTGAGAAGATCAAAGAGAGTTTGGTGTTTGAAGTACAGTTTAGGACAGCCAAGGGCAGGGCCCAGGGATCAAATAAATAAGGGGAAGTTGAGAACTAAACCAAGAAGTCCTGAATGTTAGTATTAAGTACACTTAAGACCCAAATACAAGTGATGCCAGAAACAAACATAAAAAGAATGATTCAAAATGAAGGGGTGGTCAATAGTTCTAATGTTACAGAGAAGTCGAATTACATGGAATGAAGAGTCTTTATCACTGGATATGGTAACTGGTTTGGCTTTAAAAAAAAAAAAGAAAACAATTTTAGTACTGATATCTTTGAGGAAGCTTTTTATCTCCCAAAGGCCCAAGCAAAGAAGGAAGTCAGTGTTCATTCACCTAGTAGAACTCTAAGTAGTAGATATAGGAGGCCACAGAGTAAACTTTGATATAATATACGAATTACCAAAATGCAAGCAGGACACCCATAACTGAGGATCCTATTGGTACCAAGAGCATTGAGACCCCATAACAGCCTTTTGAAAACTTCCACTTGGGATGGGTCTCAGTTCTTAAGATCTTTCTTGCTTGCTCTGCCCAAGTTTCATACTCCTGAATCTACTACATACATAGCCACAAGTTTATGAACTGGACTGCAGGAGCAGGCAGGGGAGCCCTGGGCGGTGGCAGCCCTGCCACAAGGGCTGGGCAGTGCCACCCAAGGACTGGGCTGCCAAGCATGGAGCAAACTGGTCTTGAGGAGTGTGTGAGGAGCAAGGCCCCCTAGAGGGCAGCAGAGCCTCACAGGGCCAGGGAGAACTACTGTACCAAACCAGGGGTTAGCGGGCAGCTTCACAAAGAGACACAAGGGGGCAATAGACACTTTTATGGAAAATAGAATCGAAATGAAATGTAGTGGATTAAAGGAACAGTTACACCAGAGGTAGAAAGATCTAAGTTGTATACCAGACAACAAAAACAAATGGGCTAAAAAAAGGTGAGTTGGGCACTGGTCCATCATAGGCCAGCAAAGTTCTCTGCTTGGTGAATGTGAATGCTTGTACCCAAACAATAATAATAAATAGGTACTATTTGTTGAAAATCTATTACTTATGCTGTCTCTTATGAACTAGTTGATATTTTAGGCACCAGAGAGGTGAAGATGAATACACCAGATAACTCCTGTTCTCACAGTAGAGCCAGAGACGTAAGCAAATGATTAGAGAATTGTAGTGGTTTTAAGTCTCTGTTGGGGGTGCATAAAAAGAAGTAATTACAGGAGAGGTGACTGAAAAGGCCTCAAAGAAAGAATAACATGATGGTGTTATTCTGGTTGTGGTAGGTTTTTCCTCTTCTTCTCTGATTTCTCTCGGTCTTCCCTGAAATAATCTTTCACCTCACCTCATTCATTCATTCTTTCATTCAGCACATTTCTCTACTGAGCCCTGCCAGAGTTCAGTCACTGTTGTGGGCATCGGGTTGCAGCTGTGGTGTCTGACATGGCAATTACAGGCAAGGCAGTGAGCTTGCCCCTGTTGGTTTTCTTCCTCCTCCCCTCTCTGCACCCTGCTCTCTCTCTAGTGACAAAGGAGAAAACTTGGGCCTTCAATTCTAGTAAGTCTGGTGAGGACGAAAGGTGACAGAAAAACACCATGCCTTTCACTTGACTAACTGTTATTGTTTATGCATTCAACAAATAGTGATTGTGCACATGAGCTAATCTTCTGCCTGACATGCCAGGTTAAGTTCAAGATCCACCATGACATTTCCCATTTTAATCCTAGGATCTTTCCGTCTTAGCCATACATTGATGTTGTTTTCTTCATCATCGATTTAATGTCTTCTCTTTATGTCATCCCCATTAGATTCTAAGATGGCTCTCAAGGAGCTCAGAGCTATGCAATGTACCTTCCTATGCCCACTCAGAACCAAGCACTGTGCAAAGTATCAAGAAGATGCACCATATGTGTCTAAGTATATTATTTATAATCAGAAGGACCCAGTTTTGAATTCCAACATCAACATTCATCAGCCTTGTGAATTATAATTCTCTTTTAAATAACATCATCACTATCCTTCTCCAGGGTTCCAAAGATGTTCAAGAACATCCTAAAGTGCTATAAAAACATAATATAAAATGCATAAAGACTCCTAACACAGGCCATGTTTTCTCTCCCTCCATTTCTTCCCATTCTTTGGCTTCTCCTGGAGTTTTTATTTTTTTCTGAATTGAGTTTTCTTTTCCCTTTCATTGCCCCTTTGGTAATTTGACTATTTTCTTCTACCTCACATTTTAGGGCACAATCTTTAGAATTCAGCAGAGCAGGCATGGACCCTGGCTCTGCCTTACTGTGACTTGGAGCAGATACTTAATGACTCTTGCTCACTGTCTTTATCTGTAATATGGGAATAAAAATAGTACCTACTTCATAGCATCTTTGTGAGATTTCATTACATTAAGATCCATTTAAAACATCAGTGCTGTGAGTTAAGTAACATTGCTTCTATTATTCAAAGAGAAAATTAAGGAAAGTTATATAAGTTATCCCGTATCATACAGCTCCAAGTGATAGTGCTAGGAAATCAAAACTATGTTAATTAATTCCAAAGTCAGTCCACTTAATTACTATGATTTGTTGCCTATTTCAAGTCGACTAAAGTGAAATAGTTTAGAAAAATTTGAAGAACTATTGTATATCTATACATGTGTGTGTTTGTTTATGATTAATAAGAGATAAGTATGTTTGTGGTTATACATGTATATGTACATTTATAGTATATATTATGCTATTATATAGCATACATTAATTTGTTACACTCTGCCATGATAAATTCCTATATTTCTAGATCACCAAAGAAGTCCTAGTTCAATATCTAAGTCCATAAGAAACACTAGTGAATTTACCATAGAAAAGACCTTACAGAATAATTTGTAAGTAATGTTTCCTTGGATATCTCCCATTATGAAATCAAAACAATCTCATTTTCAATGTATCGTGATAGACACTGAGGGATGTGGAATTTGCTTGGCAAAATGGATGAGAGATGGCAAAACTAGTAAATCCTTCTGTTAACAATATATGTTGACTATAAGAAAGTACATTATTCCCAAACCAGGAGAAATATAATTTCCTTTATTAAAATGACACTATTAAACAATGCGATGAAGAATAGAAGGAAAGTAGAAAGGTAGTATGAGTCATGCACTTGTGATTGTCTTATGTTGTCCAGTGTAAAGAAAGCTCATGTAACAGCACAACTCATCAGCCCCAGGGCTTCCCTGTCCTTGGGTCATCCCCACCCTTAGGAGCTGCACCACAGAAAAATGCCCTCCCTTCACCTCACCCCTCACATACCTACCGGAACCAGGAGTACCCCAACGTCCCTCTACCACTCCTACCTCATCTTGGTCTTATAAAAATCAAGTGGTTTTAAAGTCTGAGAGAGAGGGAAACCAAGATCCTTTGGCAAAATTTGGAAACACTTTTGATTTGTTCATCAGTAGTCAACAGACAGAGGAATGGAAAGAAGAATGAAAAGACATGTCTGAAGGTGGGGCAGGAGTGACCAAGGGTCAGGGAGAAGACTAGAAGACTGGCAAACAAAACAACTTTGTTGAGATAAGAATTGCTGAATGAACCTCTGTGTAAAACAGAAAGGGAAAGAGAGCTAGATGAACAGAGTCAGGTTTAGATAAATATTATTGCCTTGCCTTTGACAAACATTGTTGCTTTTACCATTTTCACAATTGTACTCATGCATAAAAGCAACTACTGTATACAAGGCCCTATACTAAGTGCTTGTGAAAAGAACAGGCATGCCCTTGCTGTCGTGAAGTTTACAGTCCAATGAAAGAGACGGATAACAAACTAGTGAACAAACGACTAATGGTAATTTGTAATAACCAGTGTTATGAAGAAAGAGACTATGACTCTAATAAAGATCAACAGGGGAGAAAGGCTCAGTTGTAGTGAAGAGAAGAGCTTCATCTATCTCCATAGCATTTTCAAATCCAGCCTAAGTCACAGCAGCATAAGTTAGGGTGTGGGAGGGAATAGATCATGAGAGCTGAGTCTAAATGGAAGTAAAAATTAAAGATTAATTAACCCACAAGATTTAATGGAGATGATACAGGGTATGTCCCATATGAAGACTCATGGTTTCAGAAGTATTAGGAGACATGTGGGGGAAAAGTGAAAACAAGGCAAAATATTTTATATTAGGACTGTCAGAAAACCCTGCCTGGTTATAGAAATTATTAGTAAGGAAAAAAAGACAGATATGAAAGTAACACTATTTTGCACTCTATTAAGATCAAGAATTTTACATAAATTGTCTGACTTAATCCTCAACATTTCTATTTTGCAGATGGGGCAATTGTAACTCAGAAAGCAATAGCAAGTCTGGTAATAACAGCTAGGTAATTTATGATTTCCATTCCTGTTTTTTTCTTCTATATTTTTATTGTTGACACTATTACAGCTGTCTCCATTTTGTCCCTTTCCCCGCTCCCTCCACCCTTACCTCTGGCCATCAACACAATATCGTTTTTGTCCATGAGTTATGCACATATATTCTTCAGCTAACTCCTTGACCTTCTTCCAACCAGTCCTCCACAACCCCCATGACCTCTGACAGGTGTCAGTCTCTTCCATGTATCCATGCCTCTGTCCTATTTTGTTCTTCAGTTTATTTTGTTCATTAGATTCTACATAGAAGTGAGATCATCTATTTGTCTTTCTCTGGCTGGCTTCTTTTATTTAGCATAATTGGCTAGAAGGGAAACTGAGATTCAGGGGTAGAGACAAGTTTTGTGATACTTAAAGTTCATACAGTTTGGCTGGTAGTTACAAAAACAGTCATGAGGATGTAAAGTATAGATAGGAGATACAGTCAATAAAAGTGTAATAACAGTGTATTGTGTCAGGTGGGGGTGATCACTTCATAAGGTATCTAAATGCCTAACCACTATGAGTACACCTGAAACTGATATAATATTGAATATCAATTAAATTGTCATTCAACTGCAATTGAAAAATATTCCAATTTAAAAAATAGAAATATAAGGTTCATTCAATTTGGGAAGCTCTATTTAAGAGAAAAATTATCAAATGTGAGTACAGAGATAAGAACAGAGACTTATAAGAAATTGATTTGAGGAAAGGGCTCTGGTTCTCCATCAGCTTCAAAGCAAATCTGTTTCCATGGGGAAGCACGGAGGTTTGGGCTCCAACAGACCCCAGGCTGAGAAAGTCAAGCTGCTGAGGGTAAACTGTAATCAAGGCCAGCACCCAAGAGAGATCAGGCTTCCTGTCTACTTGGATGGAAAGAGTCAGAAAAGAGCAAAGGCAGGGGCTCCAGCCAGTAGATCAGGAGAAAAAAGAAAGGGTTTGAAAAATAGCAGTTGCTTGTGTGCTTTAAGCCATTTAAAGATGAACCAGGCTCAACAAATGGCCCAGCTAGCATTTGTCACCAGCATTTTTAGTGAGAACCAATATGCACATGGTTAACCAACCCAGTAACCTTGCACAAGATGTTTAATCTCCCTGTGTCCTAGTTCTTCCCCACTCGTGAAACAGGGATGAAAACAGAACTTAATTCATAGGGATGTTGCAGCGATTACATCAGTAATTTGTCTGGTATATTCCAAGTGCTCAGAAATTATTGGCTCTTGCTGTCATTATTATCCATCTTGATCTGACGTCAAAGTTCTTTCCGTTGTTCACACACAAAAAATGTTAGGAAAAATTTCCGTTGGAAAATGAATCCTCTGTCTTTAGGAAGAAAAATTATTTTGTCTGAAAATTCCTCAATCTTAAAATAGAAGCTTGCAACTTTTAATTAATGATTTACTACAATGTTCCTTTAGGCTGACCCTGTCCTGATATGGAGACACTCCCTTTGGGAAACATTATGTTCCTCCCTGGAAAGTTTCCCTTTGGAGGATGTTGTGTAAGCCTGTGAAGCACCTTAGGATTAGTTTTAAATCTGGATCTTCCTGGGTTTCTGTTGATTTCGAAACAAGCAGCAAAGCTGAGCGAAAGCACACAATGAAAAGGCAATGACTTGAGATGATTCATTTCTGAAAACAAGTTCTCATCATAGGTGGCATTAAAATACATGTTTTGGGAATTTTCTAGAAGTGAAATGAAAGGCTTTACTCAATACAAAATTTAACACATTTCCATAATATTGCTATGCTGCAATTTATTAAACTATTCTCTGGTGGTTTGTTTGTTCTTATTTTGTTTAGTTTTTGCTATTTTCCATAACACCAAAGGGAAAGATCTTTGTACAGAAGCCTTTGAGCAGCTGTTGAATTATTTCCTTAGAATAAATTTGTATGAATAGAATTCCTGGGTCAATATAGCTGATTCTGTACATTTTAATTGTTTATCTGCACTGCTTTCCCACCTGTCAACCTCCACCTTCCTTCCATTTCACAGAGGACAGAGTAATATGTTCCTTGGCAGTTTCTCAAATACTTTCGCAGCTTATGTTCATTATTGACATTACCTTCCAGGACCATTTGACCAATTAATCATGGTCAATTTTCATTTTTAATCTGAAATCTTTGAATGAATCAATTTGACACTTCAAGTCTGGGCAAAAGCTCTTTTTCTGCACATAGAGACCACAAGATCTGCTGGAACACGTAGAAAAAAACATTCTAATATATTTACTTCCTTATAGATACACAGAGGGTGAAAGATGAGACTGAAATAAGGAATTAAGTACCAATATTACTTGGTGATATTGAACTAGATCAGGTTACTCTTTTCCTCTAAACTGAGGATCTGTAAGGACTTTCCTTCTGTATTCTTCTAGAATTCTCCTTTGGCCAATTGGACTTGAACAATTGACTTGGGCTTCCTTCCAGCTCTCTTTGTAACACCTGAGGGTTGTTGAAATATTCCACCACCTCATCCTGTCTGTCTCCTGGTATCACGGTGTCCCACATGTTGACACTGCCTGGCAATTCTAAGTATTGCCTCTTCTACTGCCTTCAGATTTCTGTGTGTTGCTGTGTGGGTGGACATGGCAGTCTGTGTGCATGTTAGCAGGGCGCCAGGAGGGTGGTCATTCCACTTCACCATTGTGTGGTCTGATTTTGACCTTTGAAAGCATAAGTTTTCCTCTTCCTTTCATGTATGACATTTCAGTCTCTGAAATGGGTTATAAGATTATTTAAATAAGTTTATTTTTTCAGCATAAAATGAACAAAAAAGTGAGGTTGTTAATAAAGCACATGAAGCTTAGAAGTAAAACTCTGGTTTCTAGTCCCGCTTCTGTGATTTATTATCATTTATGGGGCATTGGCCACACTATGAGGCTATCTAAGCCACAGGTTCCTTATCTGAAGGATGAGGATAATAATCACATTACTCAGTGTGTTGAGATAATTAAATGGTAATGAGAAAGTCTTCTATAATATTTTAAATGATATTCAAATGTATATCTCAGTTTCTCTCCTTACTTTATCACTGTCAGGATCTGAAGTTAGGGTAGTCAGAAAGGTAATGTGGCAATAAATCTGGAAAATAAAATATATTGTGCTGCATTTAGCTTCATACATTTTTAACTTAGAAATTGTTTCTGGGTAATTTTTAATCTATCACCTATGGGTAGGCATTTGATCTGAACTTTGCCTGTCTGGAGTCCAAAGCTGAGGTCTAAGCTGGGGTTTGAGGAACCAACATGGAAACAGGGTAGGATGTATCCAAAGCTGTTATAAAGGTTTATAGCGGTACAAGGAAGGTGAGGCAATGATTGGAGCAAAGTCAAGATTAAAAACTAAAGGCAGCAACATGCTGTCCAAAACCAGAGAGGCACTGGAAAGGGAGAGCTAAGAAAAAAACTTGTCTCCAATGGTTCCTATAAGAGGACTTCAATATAATGGTACCTGAAAGAGAATGATGGTACCTAAAACCATCATTGAGAAGAGTCCAAACCACTTTCACCTGTATCTGTAACTGACTGGGTAAGGGATAGTTAGCACATAATGACCCTGAGCCTTGTTTTCTTCATTTGCTTTTTCTTGGCATTTTCTTTGTCTGGTGACTTGAAGAGTAATTGAGAGAAATCCTTGGCAAATAAATACATGCCGACCAATGCCAATTCTGCAAACGTGTGACCAAAAGCTTTACCAAAGTGTTTACTTAAGTGCTCTGACTTGTGACAGTTCCTGCTAACTAATCTAAATTTAGTTTTACTTAGAAAATGTAAAACTAAACCCATAGTAACTGGTTATTTTTGGTTCCTGGATCCAGTTACAATATGGTGGGGGGACACTTCATCACACCAGCATGAAATTCCCCTGACACCCTCTTGTGTCCTATAATTCAACTCAATTCTGAAACTGTCTACCCAGAGATAGCATCAGGCCCCACAGGTTAAACCAGTCCTAAACCTAACTTATCACCTGTGCTGATGGACAAGCTGTAGACTGGAGGCTCCAGTGACCTCCTCCTTGGACTTTAGATGCCAGCTCTAAGTCCAGGTTGTTACCTGTACTTCTGACTGACTGGCTATAAATCAGAGGTCCCCACAGTCCCCTTATCCCTTTCTCCTCCAAACCCCACCATCATCTATTTTGCTTAATTTGCTAGAGTGGCTCCCAGAACTTACAGAATTATTTTAGTTGCTAGATAATTAGTTCATTATCAAAGGACATAACTCAGGAACGGCCATATGAAAGAGATATAGGAGCTTCCACATCCTCTCCACATGCCCCTCTATTCCTGTGCCACTGCTTGTTCACCAGCCCGAAGGACAGCTTTATTACTCTCAACACTTGGGAAACTCCTAGGGTATTTGGAAGCTGTGGACCACGAACCACAGTCATCAGACTGACCAAATGTATTTTTTTAATAATTTTTCCTTATAAATCACAATATGGCCTGGCTATGACTGTAATTAGTATGGCTTCAAGTAAGTAAACAGTGACATTTGTACCAGGGTTATGGGAGCCAACTGTTTCATCACTCTCTAAATAAAGATTATTGGGAAAACAGTACTTTGTTTTACCCAGGCTATCTACCCCTTTTTTCTTAAACACATCTAATTCTATGAAGACTGTAATAGTGTGTATGAACAGGAACAATATTTTAAAAAACAAGATCAATTACATAAGACTAGATTATTTGTCAGTAAGTTGCTTCTTTAGAGTCTTCATAAATACACACACACACACAACTTGTAAATATCCAAATCTAAGTAAATGCTATAAATAACCTTCAAAGGTCTAGGGCTCATCCTGGATAGAAAAAGTAATAAAAACAAAGTTAAGAGGTAGGATTTGGTATTAGAGAATCTAAAATCTAGTTCAAAGTGGTTTACATGATAAGGAAATTAATCTCATATAAAAAGAAGTTTTAAAGTTAAAAAGGCTAATTCAGTGTTCAGAGACATTGCCCAGAACTTACATTCTTTAATTTTTCAAGTTTTTAGAATGTTAGCTTTGCTTCTCTCATGCCTGCAAAATGACATGGTTGTGGCATTGTCAGGTATCACATCCAGACAACTGTCCAGAGCAAAAAGGGATTCTGTTTTCCAGCTAAAACAAAAAAAAAATTGTTCTTATAAATCTTCAGAAGAATTAGTTTATTGGGTTACAATTATCATCTTAACCTAATAAAGACCTAACTTCCCAAGGTAAGGAGGAGGCAGATTTTTAGGAAGAATGTGGCCATGCTAGGGAGGGGCAATTTTTTTTAAATGAGTATCTTTTATACAAACTTCCTAGTTTCAGTTATTCACTTTCTGCCAATCATGTCCCCCATATTTTTTGCTCACTCTATAAGTTTCCTGCCCAAAGAAGCTATTTCACTTTTCCATCCGTACTTTCACAAAACTTAGGTTGCATCAGTTCTACCATCATCCCACTTGCAGCTTAATCAAGAGACCTAATGTCATTTAATATGAGTTTGCTGCTCTTTCCTCCTTCCCATCTGAAGTTTTCCCCATAACTTGGTTCTCCTTTTATTCACTCATTCATATGTGCATCCATTCGACAAATATCACCTGTAATTAGCATGGCGGCATCATAGGCACTGTAAAGACCACAGTGAAGGAACAGTCCTAAATCCATGCCTTCATAGAGCTTACATTCTTTTGAATATTCTACTGGAGAAAAATAGTAAATAAAACAAATAACCAAAATATAAATTATGTTGGATAAGACAAATGTAGGAAATGGTAACAGGAAGAATGGATCATATTTGCATTTTAAAATAGGGTGCTCCTGGTAGGTTATGCTGAGAAAGTAACCTTTAGGAAAAGATAGAAGGTATCTAAGGATATTTTTTTGGAAAACATTGAAGGCAGAGAAAATGGCCATAGCAAAGACAACACACCATGATGGAAGGGTGCCTGTGGTAGGGGGCTCTAAGTAAGGACAGATGCAGGACCAGAATGGGAAGCTATTACAGTTTTCAAAGTTATGAGATGATGGTGACTTGAACCGAAGTAGTAAATGGAGGTGGTAAGAAATGGTCAGATTCTGGGTTATGTTTTGAACATGGAGCCTTCAGTGTAGCTACTCTTCAATTATGAAGTGTAAGGGAAAAATTGTGGTCTCCCCTTTTTCACAAGTATTTTATATCAAAATTTCTACATTAGTTATTCCCTTTACTCACATCTTTAATTTTTTCTTTCTTCCTTGGTATCTTGACTTAAGTCTACAAAGTTGCCTCATTTTGTAATTATTAAAATAAAAACAAAAAAACAACAAAGCTCTTTGAAGATTGTTACCTTCCCATTGCATTCATTTATTCATCCATGCATTCATTCACAAGGTCTACTCACTCTGATCATCTTTTTTAATTCTCCAGTCATCCAGTTTTGTGCTCAATCTCAGCCTTGAGAGTGCCTTCTGGACTGCAATCTTTTGTATGAAAAGCCTTTAATGGGCTTGCTACAACATTTGGAATGACCTGTTCTATAATTGTTTCAAGTGTCCCTCACTCAATAATTTACTTTTTCTGCACCTTATTGGCCAAAAAGTACTCTTTTCTTTCCATATCATTTTCTCTGCTCATACCATACCTGTATTCTGAATAACAACAGGTAGTTGAGGAAAAAGAGGGTTTAAATTTGCTTTGTAAATAGGATGCTTTCATAATGATTTAAATAGAGCTTTCCTTGAAGAACATCCTCCTATCCACTTATTTCCCAGCCTTACCCTCCAGCCCCATTAGTATCTATTCCATATTGAATTACTAAAATTAAAATGTACTGAACTAATAAAATTAATAAATGTTCGACATTTTCAATCTGCTGTTCACTGTTCACTGACTTCTAAGAGAGATCATATTGTTTGCTTTTACTCTGAATACTTTAAAGAATGATAGGATGCCCTGAATGGGTAGCTTAGTTGGTTAGAGTGCTGTCCTGATTTGTCAGGGCTGCAGGTTTGATCCCTGGTCAGAGCACATATAAGAATCAACCAATGAATGAATCAATAAATGGTAGAGCAAATGGATCTCTCTCTCTCTCTCTCTCTCTCTCTCTCTCTCTCTCTCTCTCTCTCTCTCTCTCTCTTCCTCTCTTCCTCTCTCTCTAAAAAAAAAAGAATGATGGGTTAAGTAAAATATGTATACAATGATTTCCACCCATATAGGGAAATATCTCCCTGTAGTTTTCACTAAACTGAATGATACATAGCTTGGGAGAGGAAAAAAGGCTATGTATAGAAGTTCAGAAAAATTAACTCATTGCTTCTCCTTCAAAGAGTAGAGTTTGGCACACAGTAGAAGTCAGCATGGGAGAGATGATAAGAGAAAATTATTTCTCAAGATAATTTTATCTATAGGAGAGAACAAAACCTTAAGCAGAACAAGCCCTTGACAAAATTGTAGAGTCAAGGAAATGTGCCTCTAGTGCCTTCAGCTTTCCCCTTTTCTATTCCCTTTTCCCTTCCACTATGGAAACCTCTAGCATCCCTATCCTGTCTTCCTCCACTCATTTCTAGCCATGTTCTCAGAGAGTCTGCAATACCAACCTAAAAAAATCCCTCCAGCTTCAGGAATCATCCCCCAGTTCTTGCTTTTTTACCTTATATACACATTTTTTAAAATTTCTTCATTTTATTCTAGTGTTTCATCTCATTCTCGACTCACTTATTCATTCTGGACCACATAGCCTATATATAAATGTCAACAATCCTATGTTTATTAGATATTGATAGGAAAGGAGAAAAGAGTGAGGAAATGGAATTTTTTATTGAAACCGTAATGGAAAAATTATATTTTCTATCTAATCCTGAGAGAGTCTTACCCCCATATCTTTCAATTTACCAGATGACCATAGGCTCTTGTGGAACTGAGTAAAAGGAGCTAAAGCTTCCTGGGTAAAGGAGTTATGAAAGAAACAACAACAAAAATCTTCACGGAAGGTAGCTAAAGCTAATTTCAAAACAAATCATTCTTAAATCTATTAAAAGTTTGTGATATTTTTATGTAAAGGTTATGGCCCAGAAATCAAAGTGTCAAAGCTATGTGGGGCACAAATCTAAATGTCTGGAAACTGTATCATAAAAAAAAAACACATTCAAAAACTCTGAATTTAGTATCTGGCATTTGGTAGGTACTCAATAAATGTTTCAAGGAAATACTTACATTAACAGTGTTATAAAAGTTTTTGAACAGGTATGATGAGCAAGTCTGTAGGCCCCTCTCTCCACTGACTTCAAATTCTGCATGCTCTCTGTGAACACTTAAACCATGCTCATGGTATTTGCAACCATTAAGTTCATGGCTCCTCAGTGAATAACCATTTTCCAACCTCCAGATTCTTATAGCCATGTGTCTACTGAATAGTCCACTTGGGTATCCTACTAGCTTCTCAAACTCAATACTCCAAAATGAAGCTTTTTTATGTCAGCCCCCAAATATACTCATTTTCTATATTTTCTTAACTCAGTTGTAAGTACACCACCCAAGGCAGTAACTGGAGTAGCATTCCACTCACCTTTCTCTTACACTCATCATCTAGTAGATCCTACTCATTTTACCTCCCCCATATTTTTGAAACTGTACCTTTTCATTCATATCATCATTACCCTAATGCATTATCTCATCATCCTTCACATGGACTATTGCCATAGTATGAGTCTATCTGTAGTTTTGTTCCATCAAATTCATAGTATTTTGTCTAAATGTCATTCTGACCACACTTTTTTTCTTAGCTTAAAATGTCACAGAGGAATCGCATAACCTACAGGATAAATTCATCCATAAACTACATTTTATATATGCCTCTCCATCCACACTGCCTATTTTACCTTGTCTCATTTTATTCCTGATTACCATAAAAAATGCTAAACACTGTTTCCCTATGTACACCATGTGGCTAAGACTATCTATGTGTTTGCTCTTGATTTTTCTTCTGCCTGCCTACTTATCTTTTCACACTGTTCCCACTCATCTTTCAAGATTTATCTTAGGTGTTGTATCTCACTAAAATTTTCCTGCCATTCTAGTATTTGGTAGGTAGGCCTTTTTGTATGTTCCTATAATAAAACTTCTCACATTGTTTAAAAATGTTCTGTTTACATTGCATCCTCCCACTCCTGGTTGTGAGCTTATCAATGGCATAGAGTTACCCACATGTTCCTTATCACAATGCCTTGCATGTGGAGTATTCAGTAAATGGTTTGAATGATCTAAACTAAGCATACATGGTACATCTATAGGAACCCAAATGAAGGAATAAAATTTAAAATCCTATACTAGGCCCTCCACTGGCTGTCTTTGCTAACTGTACCACTCATTTGCAAAATGGGGTCAAGGAGAGAAAAGCTAAATAACAAGCCTTCATAGTTTTGTTTCTAAAGTTACTGGCATTGTTACTTAAAGGGATGTTTAATAAGAAGAGCTCTGGAATCAGACAGGCCCAATTTCTAATCATGGGTTCCCCACCCATAAACACTATGAGCTTGCGCTTATTGACACTGATCCTAAATGCCTGTCTCTTTGGAATGAGGACATTAGTATCTTCTATATAGAGTAGTATTATGAATTAATGATAATGTACTGAAAAGTATCTGGCACATTCAAATGTAGCATTATGATTATTATTGCTACTGTAACTTTGAATATAATTCAGTAAAATAAGCATTTCATTTGACAAGTGAGTTAATATTAAAACAGTACCTCACAAGTATGTGTGTGTGCATGTATATACATATATTTTAGTAAGTGCTTAAAAGATATATTAATTTGTTATATAAGAAAAATAATTTATTTATTTTTAAAAAATATTTTATTTATTTTTAGAGAGGGAAAGGAGGGAGAAAGAGAGAAACATCAATGTGCGGTTGCTGGGGGGCCATGGCCTGCAACCCAGGCATGTGCCCTGACTGGGAATCAAACCTGCGACACTTTGGTTCACAGCCCGCGCTCAATCCACTCAGCTACACCAGCCAGGGCTTGAGAAAAATAATTTAGATTGATATTTAATACACTAAAAACTATTAAAAAGCTTAGACTATTTTAATTAAGTTCTATATTTCTGAAAAAAAAAACAAATAAAAAGAATTGTACATCTGCAGAAAGAACTGTGAAAGCATTATTAGTTACTTTAAAAGCACATTATTGGTGAATGGAATAATGAATATGTGAATGAATGAAAATGTGAATTATTTAAGTATATGGTAAACATAATTAAGCTGTAATTATAATTATAGACAAACAATAAAGTTCCCATCTGAAGGCAAGATGAGCTTCCCCAACTGAATGGCATTTTCACCTTCTTTTGAATATAAGAAATACTAGATAGTTCCAAAAAGTCAACTGTATCTTGCTTCACTGGAATGAGTTGGAATTTGTATTTTTTTGTTTTTTGTTTCATTTTGTTTTGTTTTGTAAAAGCTTTTACCAAATGAAGTTGAAGTTGGGCTTTGATAGCATAGGATGTTTAGGATGTATTTCATAACCATGGTTAACTGGCAGAGAGAGAAAAGAGCTTATGAGCATGAAGAGTATAGATATCCTAACTTATCTATGAAAGTTTTCAATTAATTGGCAATTAGGCTAACTCTTGAAGATATTCAAAAATACTTTAAGGATCCCTTTGAGTGACCACTCGTCATTCTAGTCCATTAATATTCTTTTAACCTTTGCTATAGAGTAGCATTTTGGTTGTAGGGCCCAATTGATAAATAAGCACAAAATATTTTCTATTGACATGTGGAATGCCATTCAATGATTGGGGTTTCACAAGGGATTCTCTTCTGAGGTGTGTTTTTTTTTTAATATATTGAGGTGAGGCTGGCTAAAAATTTATACAAGTTTCAGATGCACAATTCTACAACACATCATTTGTGCACTGTATTGCTGTGGCTGGGACATCCAGTGCTTTAAATAACAGTGGTGAAAACAGCCTGTCTTGTTCCTGATCTTAAAGGAAATACTTGTAGATTTTGCCCATTGAGTATGATGTTGGATATGAGTTTTTCATTTTATGGCCTTCATAATAGTGTGATATATTCCCTCTCTTCCCACTTTGCTGAGAGTGTTTATTACGAATGAGTGCTGAATTTTATCAAATGCTTTTTCTATATCTGTTAATATGATCATGTGGTTTTCATCCTTCATTTTGTTTATGTGGTGGGTCACATTTATTGATTTGCAGATATTGTACCAGCTTTAACACTACTTGATCATGGTATACATTTTTAATGCATCACTGAATCCTGTTTGCTAATAGTTTTTGAGAATTTTATCATCTATTTTCATTGGGGATATTAGACTATAATTTTCTTTCTTTGTAGTGCTTTTATCTAATTTTGGAATTAGGATAATAGTGCTCCTATGTCAGATGCATTAATGTTTACTAGAGTTATATCCTTTTGTAGGATTCATCCCTTTATCATTTTGTAGTGCCCTTCTTTGTCTCTTACTAGAGCCATTGTTTTAAAGTCTATTTTGTCAAATATAAGTACTGTTGCCCCAGCTTTTTCTTTTTATTTCCATTTACATGAAATATCTTTTTCCATCCCCTTTAGACTGTGTGTATCTTTCATTCTGAGGTGAGTCTCTTGCATGTGTATACACATGCACACACGCATATATATGTTTTCTTTTTTATAATATACATGTTGTTTTTAATGATTATGATTATTTGCAAACCCTATAACTAATGCAGTCCTAATTCTCCACAAAATGGTGATAAGTTCTAAGTTATAAATGCTTAAAAACAACTGATTTATCCTTCTGCCAGGCTCCTGGCTGTGCCTCTGCCCAACCTCTCCTTTCCCAATCTGCCTCAGGACTTACTTTTTGAAACACATTTGAACACAGCACCTTTAAAACAAAGAGCTACTGTACTCTGGTTTCCTCTTGAGCCCAGGGTAGTGACATGCTTGATATGGAGATGTTATGTTAAGGGAGATGAGGCTAAACACACTTTTAGTGAGTTGAAAAACTATCCATTTAAAACTAATTAAGATAATTAAAGAAAATGCTCATTTAATTAACATTCTAAATCTTGTTTTCTTATCTACTCAGCTACCCTATGCCTTTTGATTGGAGCATTTAAGCCATTTACATGTAAAGTGATTATCAGTAGGCACATATTTATTGCCATTTCATTCCTCTTACTATGTTCCTGTGTTTCTTCTCCTCCTCATTCTTCTCCTACCTCTTCTTCTTAAAGTAGGCCTTTTAACATTTCTTATAATACTGATTTGGTGGTAACAAACCTCTCTAGCTTTTTCTTATTTGGGAAGGCCTTTATTTCTCCTTCAATTTTAAACGATAGCCTTGCTGGGTAAAGTAGTCTTGATTATAGGCCCTTGCCTTTCATCACTTTGAATATTTCATGTCAATCCCTTCTGGCCTGAAATGTTTCTGTTGATAGTTGACAGTCTTATGGGAACTCCCTTGTAGGTAACTAAATGTCTTTCTCTTGTGGCTTTTAAGGTCTTCTTTGTTATTTTAATTATGATGTGTTTTGGAGTGGCCGTCTTTGGGTCCACCCTGTTTGGGATCCTCTGCATTTCTTGGACTTGTAAGTCTTTCTTTCACTGGGTTAGGAAAGTTTTGGTTATAGGACTTCTCATCAGCTAGGCTTCAGTTGGTTATTCAGGATAATCACTCTGTAATTTAGTTGTAATTCCAGTTTGGTCCTGAGAGGAGGTAAGTGTTGCTTCCACCTACTTAGTCTGGTTTGGTCCAATCCTTTACTTCTCTAATCAAGCCTTTAAGTTCTTTCCCTCTCATCTTTATGGCCTAGACATAAAGTCACTTGTGTACATACTGCCTGCTTCTGTTATTTCCCTCACTAGTCTGTGGGCTCTATCAGGTAAGACTTACGGATTATTTATCTCTATTGCCCCAGGACAAAGTCCATTGCCTAGAATTTAACAGATGCTCAATTAATGTCTACTGAATAAGGTAATCCATTCCATCTGCTTGGCTTAATTTAATGAGCCATTTTTATTCAAATACTAAATACTTTTAACATCTTTTAGGAGGAAAAAATAAGAAGAAGACCTTCAGCTCTGGCCAGTGTGGCTCAGTTGGTGGCAGCGTTGTCCTGTAAACTGAAAAGTTGTGAGTTTGATTCACAGTCAGAGCACATGCCTAAGCTCCAGGTTACCCAGTCAGGATGTGTGCAAGAAGCAACCAATCAATGTGTCTCTCTGACATCAATGTTTCTCTTTCTCTCTCTCCCTCTCTTCCCTACTCTTTAAAATCAATAAGCATGTCCTCACGTGAGGATTAAAAAAGAGGAAGACCTCTATCCCAGAACTAATAATTATTTTAATTTTGTTTTACTTAAATATTAATTTTGAGACAGCAGGAAAAGAAACTTTTTTTTAAAGTGACCATACCAAGGGTAAACAAGTGTTCTGATAGTGATTGTATCACTGACTGTTGAATACCAAAAGTAGATGAAGTGCCATAATATCAGGCTCCAGTTTTACAAGTAAAAAAAGGTGATGGAGATAATGAACTCTAAGAGTATTGGGCCCCTGCAAGCTCTACTGGCAGCTGTTTTCTACTGACTAGGCTGGTGACATTGGTAACGTCAGTTAAGTAAGTCTCAGTCACTTCACTTGGCAAATGAGGACGACAGTGCCTCTTTACCCCACAGTCTTAAACTGATGAATAAAAAAGAGACTTTCTATGAAAGTATGTTGGCTTTAAAAACTGTCATTCAAATATAATGGCTCAAATATTTGAACTGTCATTCAAATATCAATTCATCTGGATGAACCATGTAGGAAACTAATGTTGAAAATCTTATAACTTATTTTAGATGAAACATCTCAGTAACTTCTAGGATTGATGAATTGCCAGTTCTGATGCAAAAGTTGTTTGAGCCACCCTGCACAATTAAAGCAACCCAATCCTGACTTTCAAACTTCAGCTTAATGGTTATATAAACCTCTCACATCAAAGGAATATCTTTTCTCTTTTGGCGTCACCAGTCTCTAACATACGAGAGTGAACAAAAGTAGGTTTACAGTTGTGCAGAACAGAGTTTATTCTTATATATGTATATATTTATTAATTATTGTATTATTTACTTGTGTTATTTCTCTTCTTCTTATATTATTGCTATTATTTTGTATCCTTACATATGATTTATCTTTTAGGTAATGATGGCTGGTAACTTAACCTAATTTTGACCACCCCTGTAACGTTCGAACATAGTACCACTTCATGAAGGTTCTTTCATGGCAATAATTATTTTTTTAATAATTATGGAAGGCAAAAAGTATGGATTCTAAACTTGGACTTTCTGTGTCAAAAATCCTTGATAAATCTACCTAATCCTTACAATTTTAGGTTTCTTCCTCAGATACGTGGATATGATAATAACAGAGCCTCTGCCACAGGACTGCTGCCAGAATTAAATGAAGTAACATTCTCTCTGTCTGGCACATGGTAAACAGTAAAGAAATAATAATTCATTGATACTAATCTTTTTCTTAGATGGTAGGGATTGCACGGCTTTTACCACTAACTATTAAATATGATGAACTCACAGATTAATAAGTAATGTGAAAGGATAGATGACATATAGTTTAACCAAGAAATAACAAAATTGTCTCCACTGTTACTCATTTACCATCACAGTCATCTGATAAGTATCACAGGTCAGCTGTTGCTTTGAAAAACAGGAGCCCCTGTTTTGCCTTGGAGTGACCCTCTGCAGCCGCAGCTCTTCCTGAGCCTGGCCAGTTAAGCATACAATCACATCTCTCTGTTTGCTCCTGTCCTTGTTCATGCTCACTAGGTACAAAGACAGGAGATTGGCCCAGCACAAGTCGGAAATAGAGTGTTTCACCCCCAAAGGGAGTATGGGGAATGGTGGGAGAGCAACAATGAGCAGGTAAGCAAACTGTGAGTGGCCTGAGGTGGTGTGAACTAAATGTATGCAAGCTAGAGGAACAGGTGGCTCCCTGGTCTGGGTCCTCACTCAATTGTGCATCCCATACAGTGTGTCCAACCTGGGCCACCACTGGTTTTCTATGTGTGTTTGACTTGCAAAACCCATGCCATCTTCATGTAAAGTGATGGGAGCCTCCTGTTCTAGATGCTGCTGTTTCCCAGGGCTGTGTGCTTTGCATGTCTGAAGCCTTAGCTCACAGTCAGTTCTCCCATGGATTTTAACATATTGGTAAACTGCTTCTGGAGTTTGCAAAGTGGAAGAGCTTGGAGGAAATTCACATTTTGGGGTTATCCACTCACTTAAAAAAAAAACAAATTCAAAAGCCTAAGACTGGTTTTGAGAGAAGGACTACAACTGAGGGAAGATGCCAGCCCCTGATCCCAAACAAGCCTGGGAATTAATCTGACTTACTTTGAGCATAATGTGAACTCATAGCTGAAGGCAAATGCCATGCCAAACTATCGAACTGTAGAGGCAAGAGGCTTTTCGTGACTGAAATCAGGAAAGCTAGTCCTCCTCTAGCTACAGTAGCTTTGCATCTCCTTTACTTCTCTGTGTCTGGTGGTGAATACCCCCTGTTGCTGCGCTATGCATGTTCCTTCATACCAGGCACTCCCAACTGAGCTGTGCCCAGCAAGCTGGGGTATTTGGAACTCGAAACATCAACTAAGCTGTGCTGCATGAAATTAATGTGCTTTATTGCATGGGACTGGGTTTAAAGAAAGGGGCTCTGGAGATAAAGACTTTCAAGATTGGCATTAAACAGTTCCAGAATGCTGGAAAAGTCTAGAGGACAGGGAGTCATTTACCATGGCGTAACTCTCCACCTCTAATTTCTTGTGGCATTTCCTAATCTATCTGTGAGATGTGGAAGGGTAGCTCTTGCAAATCATCCTGGACTAAAGGAAAGGGGAAGTGCAGAAAGTAGAGTATATACCTGTGTGTGCATGTCCTGAGAGCAGAGCTTAAGAGCCAGCTCCATAGCAAGAACATAATTCTGCTGAATCCTGTTAAACTCTTACCCCAAATATTGTGTTTGCTTCCTCAGTAGGGGATCCTTCTGGTTTTCAAAACAATGTCTAACTTTCTTAAAGGACCACTGCATTGCAAACTTCTAGGAGACCATTCACATGGCTGTACATGAAAATGGTGCCTTTAACTGTACAACATACAGCCTGAGAAATCATTCATGGCAGCTCTGGTCAAGAGCTTGACCAACTTCATCCATGGCTCCCAGAGACAAGACAATGAGAGTGTTTGTGTAGGCACTTATTGTGCACATTGGTGTATCTGATGGTGTTATGCCTATGATCACTTTCTACAACTATTTTTGGATCTCAGTGCATCTGGAAGATAAGCCTCAAGGTTGTTTTGTGGTAGTAACTCAATAGACTGCTACTGAGCTTACTGGTTTCCTTCCATACGGATATGACAAAATGTCATAATTCCTGTCTTTGAAAATCAGTCAAATAGCACCTGAGTTGGCTGGACAAGGTGAAAATGAATGCATCAAACACAGGGGCTCTGTCCAGAGTGACTTAATGATTTGAGGCAATTGTGTATGATGGGAGTTTGGCTGCCTGTCAAACATACTGTGGCAAAATCTTAGACAATATAACCTAGAAATCTATAGCATTACATGTTTCTTAGGTCATCCTAATTTAAGCAGTCAATGCTGATATTTAGGAATACTCCATTTATCTAAGAGATGACATGAAGCTCTTCCTGGCGAACCTTAGGTCTCAATCCTACCAAGCAGTGTTCTTGGGAGTGTTTGGTCAATGCTCAGAACTCTCAGATCTGATCAGCCCTCATTTAGATTTGCTTAAGGCTGCCTTGATTGGGAATGGACAAGAGACAGTAGGACACAGAGGGTAAGGGGACCCAGAGCACACAAAACAAACTTCCTTGGGTGAGGTCTAGATCTACGGAGGTAGGCACTCAATGTGTCTGCACTGAGAATGGTCCAGCTTTCTCTACAACAGCAAAATACCATTTAGCTCTTGTTTCCTCAGTTGTTTGGATGTAGCCAAGGTAATGGCAAGGCTTATTACATTGATATGTCCTGGTGGGGCAGAGGGATATCAAGCATGCTGTTGGAAAGACAGTTCTGTGGGAGTGACAACCTCAGCCCCTCAGGCAAGCATAATTAATTGGGACAAATGATTTTCTCTTCCTGCCTTTTCTTCCTTCTCATTTATTTATCATTAACTAAAAGCTGACAATGAGAGAGAGAGAGAGAATGCGTGGGAGAAGAAGGGAGTCCTTCAGTGCTCTAAGAGAACTTTTTTCATTGGGGAAGACAAAAGTCCTAGAGACAAACAAAAGGAGAGAACACAGTGTCTAAGGCCTTTGAATCCTTTTTTTCCAACTTTATATTTGCTCATATAAACATACATACAATGACATTTATCAAGGAGAAATAAGATTAAAATGAATATGAAGGAAAACTATATCACAGAAAAGACAACTGCAATGTAAACCATTTCTAATAAGAGGTGAGAGTAGTTAATCCCAATTTGCTTACTCTGGAATTGAATGGAAGGGCTGGGAGTCAGACAACTGCATGAGGCTTTTATAGATACTTTTAGCATCACCATATGGCCATCTTTCTTATTACTCCCCCCAGTTGCTTCCCAGAGCCATAGTTATTATCATATTCACTTTGCAAATAGCTGGGCTGGTTCTGTGAACATTACTAAACAACCAGTCCCAGGGAGGGGCTAAGGAATCTCAAACCACAGAAAAGCAGGAGGGTCACCCTGCATCTCATTTGCCCTATGTGTTCTACAGTAAAACTATAGAATGGACAGGACCCTATGAATTCACACCCAGGTGATTCTTCATAGCCAAGATGCCAGGCAGCAGAGGAGTTTTAAATGCTCATAATCATAACTGGCCAGAACACTTTATCTGTAACATTGGTAGAACCTTAGAGACATTCCTCACTTCTCCCTCCTACCTCCACCATTATAATGTGGGCATTTGAAAAGGAATGACAACATTATATACATCCATAATACTCTAGCTTCCTGAAATATTTTGTTCCCGTTTCCCCTTTATGTGAACAGTTTATTTTTTCTTTGTGTCAGAATATAGCATAACTTGTCATCTTTTCCTGTTTTCACAGTGGACAGTCTAAGTGTGTTTCAGAGCACAGTCCTCCTGATTGCAGGAGAAGTGAAATAGAGTCCTAAACAGGGAGGTGCTCTATGAATTGGAAATTCCCTAGACCTTGTTACCCTGTAAGTTCATACTGATATGGTCCACCCCCAGGAATGGCTAAAGCTTCAGCAATGAATGTTGTTATCTCCTTTATCAGCAAGGATATTCTGATGGAGTCTATGTGTGATGTGCTCATGTAGGACCCCATTAGAAGAGGCTCAGACATTCTGAGCCTCCCAATCTCTCTCTGAGAAACGGCTCCCTTAGTCAAATGAAAGTGATAGATCTTCAGTCACCCACCAGTGCTAGAAGAGAGGAGGGTGGTACCAAATTATTTTTATTGTTGCTAGATCATGATATCAATTGCGTGAACTTCTAAACCCCCTTCAGCTAAGTAACTAATTTTTACCTAGTAGGATAATTTATGTGTCAAAATAACTCCTTATTTGATATCATTTCTATAGCTTATGCTACTGCAAATAGAATTAAGAGTAATGGAAACTAAATAATAAACCTGAACTGAGTATTCAGCTAGGGCTACGCCTACAGTTACATAAAATTCAGAATCCATAGAAGAGACAGATCCTGCCTTTTGGAACAATAGAGGTCAATTTAGTTGGTTAGCAATATATCAGAACTACTCTTCATTCTTTCCCAAAATCAATTTCAAATTAATGTTCTAACTTATATTTAGAGATGTTCTAAAGCAGATAATGATAATTACTATAATTACTATACATTTGACACTGTAGTAGTCCCTTCGTATATGATATGCATTCTCCCAAGAACATTATAAACAAGGTATTTTTCATTTCTGTGGTACAGATCAGGAAAATGAAGATCAGGAATATTAAATAACTTGTACAGTAGAGTTGTTTAGTGAAAATTCTGAGATCAAAGAGATCTTATAACCTAATGTCAGCTGTAGCCAGAAATGTGACACGCCTTAGCTGAGATGCTTTAACATCAAAAGGAGTCTTTTGCCTGAACAAATCATTTTTTTGGAACCATTTTAAAAATCCTGTAATATTCTCTTATTCTACAGCCCCCCCAAGATTCATCTCTGCGATATTTAGGTCAATTGATAAAGAGCTTTGAAATATCTGATCAGGTTATTTTATGGACACAGACTTGGGTGTTGCCATTTCCCTGGACACTCCACAAACATGTGTCCTATCACTCCTGTGCACCTCAGCACTTAGAGCAGACACAATATTGAACAGTGGCAATGACTCTGGATTTAGGTTCAGATCTGAGGCACAGTTCTGCCTTTTATTTGACTTGGACAACTTAGTTAACTTCTATAAGCCTCAGTTTTTGTATCTACAGTACAAATAAATAATACCTGTCTACACCAAGGGTTCAAGGTGATGGAATTTACTTCATTTCCCAAACACTCCCAGCCCACCTACTGCACACGAGGGGCCATACCAAGCACAGCAAATGCATGTAGTTACTGCCTTTGGAGTGTTCTAGGATAAGCCCAGGAACAGATTTATAAATAAGTAATTAAAAACAGCTCCCGATAAGTGCTATGTCAGACAACCATTGTGAGGACAAGTATAGTAAGATAGGTGAAAACTTCTTGAAGGTGTAAAGTTCTATTCAAATGGGAGCTATTGCCTTCCCCAATCAAGCTGGTTTCCTCCAGAAAGTCTTCCTGGCTGTACCATCCTACCGGCACAAAGCAGCCATGTCTTCTTTTGTTCTCTCTTTACTCAATTTTACTCTGGACTTTATACTGATTGCTGAGGGGAAAAAAATCATTTCCTGTTATGGGGGGTAAAAAACCCTCTCATCTTAGTTGAAGCACCTCAACTAAAGCCTAGAATTTAAATCTCATCATGAGAGGTTTAGTTTGAGATTTGCGTCCATGTTACTGAATTATGAAACATAAGAAATAGCTTAATTTGAGGAAGGAAACTGTGATGACCCAACAAAATGCCTCTTCTTGGCACATGCCCCTGCCTCACATCCTTTGTTAGACACTTTCTTTTGATGAGGTCTTAGGGGTAGTAGCACCCTGAATATGTAACATTTTGAAAAGGCCTCCTGTTGGTGTTAAACCAAAGAGAAGTTAAAAGAGGGCCCAACTGTTCTCTCCAAACACAGATTTAGGAATTTTCAGAGAAGGATGCAGCCACTGCTACCTCCCCAGCTATTCAGAAGGGAGGGAAAGTCCATCTTACAGGGTTGTGGGAAAATTTCATGAGATTAAGCACATGGAATCAGAATCTTTCCCATATATGCAATACATGTTAATTGGAGTCTGTTGATCCATGTTATTTTAAGATTCCCCAGGCTTTATGCCTCATTAAGCTCCACTTTATATGCAAATCCTTTGAAAGTTCTTCCGCAGTGAGCAACATTTTCTCTGAAATATTTCAACACCAACAAGAAAATTCTAATGGGCAAGAACAAATGTCTTTCCTTTTATGATAGTTCTTGGGCCAATAGTATATTCTTTTCCATCCTCATTTTTTTTTATCACAACTCTTAGCATCTCAAAACTGTATCCCTACACTATGAAAACAAGCTCTTAAATGTACTCTGGACACCACTATCTGACTTGTGTCAGTCTTCTTGGTTCCTCACTTCCTCAAAGACTAATTAGCTTAACAAATATTAATCAGGCCTTAACATTTTCTTGAAGTAGGACCAAGATGGGGGCCAGATGATGAGTAAGGTCAATGGGTGAAGTTGGGGTGAGGGTTTAGAAGATTATGTCATGGTTCCTACATTCAATATGTTTTTGTTAAGATCAAGCAAGAAGATTGAATGCATAAAATATTAAATAAAAATGCAGAATTCTTACAGTGGAAGAATAACAGAAAAGAAGCTGTGCAATATTCATTCATTTATTGATCAAGCACATAGATTGCATATGTATCTAAGACTTACATAATCTCTCTGATGTAATACATTAGACTGCCCAAGTATTCCTGATACAAGAAGCCCAAGGTGAAAAAGGTGAAGGGATCAAGAAAAAAAAGAGAGAAAAAAAACACCCTCATACACACAGACAACAGTTTGGTGATTACCAAAGGGAAAGAGGGGTGGGGGGAGGTGGAAGAGGTTAAAGGAGAGATAAATAATAATAATGGAAGAAGACTTGACTTGGGGTGCTGAACACACAATACAATGTAAAAAACCTATATAATTTTATTAAGCGATGTCACTCCAATAAATTCAATAAAAATAAAGAAACTAGCATTTGAGTACAGAAACCTAATAGCTAACCAGAGACAAGAACTCAAATAAACCAAATAAAGTTTAATTTTTTCTATCTAATCTGAAATGATCTAGCTGGGTTGCTAGGGTTTGGGCCAGGATCCTTTCTTTCTTTAATATATGTTTGCTACCAGCTGAAAAAAAAACCCCACAAACCCCAAAGTTAATTACTGAGTTATTCAAAAAGCAAAAGAAAAAAATCTATATAGGTCAGGGGTGGCCAGGAAGAATTTTCATACTGGACAAAAAAATCCAAACTCTATCTTCCAATGCCTTAACTTCTTCATCCCACACAGTCAAACTGTACTACTGCTTATCTTTGGAAAATTCCTTGTAGATTCCTGAACTTCTGTCATTGCTATTCTTCCTGGAGGTCAATGTCAAGCACTCTTTTTGTACTTGGCTATAATCTTCTAATTATTCAAGACCTAGATACAATCTGTCTGCTATGGGCCCACAGTATTCACTGGCCACCACTTTCCTCCTTCTGGAAATGGTTTCTTCCTCTTATGAAGTTTTGAATTTCTTGTGAGCTTCACCCTCTAGAAACTCAGTGAAGTCAGTCCTTGTTTTCATGCTCCACTATCCCTCACTCTCCTCACCCACAGCACCCTACCACCCACCCATTGACTTTATTTCAAGGCCCTAAGAAGAAAAAAAAGCCTCTATCAAACTACCCTGAGTAACTCATATTTTTAACCTTCTGTGTGTATCTTCTCTCTTTAATTCAACTTTATCCTCTTTGATGGTGATCTCTTATCTCAATATTTCTCAGTCACAATATCAATAAGCATTGCAGAATAAAATCATTGGCAAAGGTATCACATATCTTCTGCTACCAATATTAGTTGAAGGTTATGTTTGCAATTATTTTTCATTAACTGGCATTCCAAGTTAAGCCAGAGAGAAAATGAGAAACTTAGAACTATCAGGGTAGGAATTAAGTGTGCTACATATAGGACAATTGTCTTTTATTGGATAACAGCACCAAAAAAAAGGCTGAAAATTGCCACATAATATTAATGTATGTGGTTGTCAGCTTCCTGTGCCTTCATCATCAAGGCATTCATTCATTATCCTTGACAAATGTAGGTGCTCAGTCAAGCTGTGCTTCTGAGTTAACAACCAAAGAGAGATATATAGGGTTTGTTCTTCAGAGTGCAAAGTATGTGATTAAGTAGTACATCAACATAGGATAATAGTGAATATAAATCAAATGGCTAAATTTTCTACTTAAAAACGTGTATTACCACCAGGTAGCACCTGAGACTTCTCTTCCATGGAATAAGGAGAGCTTCAAAGAGCAAATATAGACAGTGTTCTGTCATGGAAAATGGAATTGGAAATTGTGATATGGTATTAGTCCCACTTTGCCATTTTCTGTGTAACCTTGGGCAAATATCTAATCTCACTGAGCTTCAGTATTCTCGTATTTGAAACTGGGATAAAGATGTTGATACTTTTGGCCTTGGAGGAGCAGAATGATCCTAAAAGTGCTTTGTAAGGCAGTATGCAAATACAATGCTCTATTGCTTTGTTATTGTATCTGTACTAGGCAATTTGGTCCTTGACTTCATTTCCATTTACGGCAGTGTTTTTTCTACATACATACATACATACATACATCTCTGATGCATACATCATCATGGCCATTTAAGTTGTTTTTGTCAGGGAGGTAGCTATTTACATCCATTTATGCTGTTAACTGGGAAATTTATATAAATGATTCTGTCACATTCTTATATATTATGGTGTATTTCTCAGTGTAGTTGTTGAAATTAAGACATCAGGGTTTAAAGCTCAAAAAGAAATTTTCCACCTAACTTAGAATATCTGAATACCAACAATTTCAAATTACTCAGCATCTTTTAAAAACTGCATTTCCATATTTTGTAATTCAAAGCAAATTACTGAAAGGAAAATGTATTGATAAAAAGTTTAACAAATGAGCTGAAAATGGAACTACAATTGCAAATTTTCTGCTTATACTATTCCTAACTCATGAAATTCTCTTATTGACCTAGTATTTTCTGATGTCATTCCAAAGACATATTTGCTAATTAACAAGTTTTTTAAAAAGACAATACTTTTTGTGTTAGAAAACTCAGAATCATACTATGTCTCTCTCCTGCCTACCCTTCAGTCCAAAATCACAAACAAGAGAGATTTGGTAATTAAGATAGCTTTTTCATAAAAAAATTGTTAATTTTCAGAGGACATATATGAGTATTCTGATGCCCTGAAACTGTGTAACTTATGAAAGTACTAATAAGCTATGTAACAAAAGAGAAAGTAAGGGTTTAGTTATTTTTTTTCTATTCAATGAAATACTCTGAGAATTTTAATTGTTTATATGCTATCAATAAACCCCAAAACAAGTTCTGGGGGTGGGTGGGAGTGGAAGCACACAGATTATTCAAAAGCCATTTAAAATGAATGCAAAAATTCTAAATTCTATAGACATTTTTGATGGTCAGACTCTCTGCATTAACATTTGTTTCCTGATGATGGTGTGGTGTGCCCTGGCAGAATGCTCTAATTTCTGCAGGTTTTGGCAGATGAATGGAGAAATGGGAAAGGTCATTGAGCTGACATTCAGAGATGGCTTGAAATGAATAAATTATTTGTGTCCCACATAGAAAAGAAGACTGAATATACTTGTGAGAACAAATATATAAGATTTTAGCAGACCCAAAATGTAAACAAAAAATAAACAAACAACAAACCCAGCCCTCAAATAACATTGAAATGCTGCTTTTTTTTTTTTTCAGGAACAAAGAACAAACTCTTATGTATTATAAAACAATAGATTTATTACATAGTATATTTGGCAACATAGTTAATTGGTGCCTGGAAAGAGCAAGAAGGTTTTTTGGTGTTTGTTTTTGTTGTTGCTTTGGCCACTTTGCCCTCCTTCCCAGATGTAGCAAGCTATTGGTTCCATCTCTCCTCCATTCCTCTTTCTTCCTCCTTGTATTCTAATATCCAAAATACTCAGCAGGTAAGGTGAAGTGCTCCAGATAGAAAAGGAAAATTTGCTTTTGCTTTTTCTTACCTCAGGCCCCTAGGACAAATGTATAATCCTGATGCTTTAAAAAAATTATCAGCCTAAGTAATAATAAATAATATTGTATGGCTGAATGTAAGGTTTGATGGTGATAAATAAAACATCTCTTGCAGAGGTGCTTTGCTTAATAAAGTACCCTCATGTGTATTACCCTTAGGTTCCTCCCAAAAATGTAAGGTCAGCAGGGAAGGTTTATTTCTCCTTCTTCTTCCCTTTCTCTCTCTCTCTTTTTTTAACCAATAAGCAGAGAGGCTTAAGTATGTTAAGTGATTTGCCCAGTGTCACTCAGGGCCAGATCTTGGACTCATTCTAGGTCCTCTGCCCAAACTGCCCCAGTAAGCTATCACCACTGAGAAGTTTCACTAAAACAGATATATATGAATTACACAAAAGTAATAAATACTTCCTTTGTGATTTTCATGGTAGACTTCAAGATCTGTGTTTTCATATTTAGCTAATGAAATTTTTTATATGTATACACTGAGTACTATTCAGTACAGTGAGTTATATATAAAAAAATTGACCCATAGGACAAAAATAATTTATATTAAGGTTTAATCGATTAAACCTTAATTCTAACAGGAAAATAAGTCAGTATGAATATATTTTAAATGAAATGCATTTATCCACTCAACCTACTGTTATAGCCAAAGGTACTGTGGATATTAACAGACAACAAAGCACCCTCTGGCTGTGCCTTCATAACTCTCCATTCAGCAATGAGATACAGATACAGCAAAGAGTTATCACCTCATGCAGGGACTATGAGAACCCAGTTTAGTCAGGGGTAGGGTCAAGGAAAGCATTCCTCAAGAAAAGGCCATTAAGGTAAAATCAATTTTTTTTTAAATGAGCCAAAGCAAAAAGGAAGGAAAAGGCAGAGAGAACAGAGAACAATGAAATGAAAGAGCATTTCAGGACAAAGTAAAATGTGGAATTTGGTGGTGCAGGTGGCATCACCCAAGGATGAGAAAGAAGCCACAGATCAAACTCTAGGGAACTCCAATTTTTGTTACAGTTGGTCAGATTAAGGAGAAAAACCAGAAATATGTTATAGCTTTACCACATGTTTCTACCTTGCACTGAATTCTCTGTTTCTCAAACAAGAGCTCAAAATGTAACTGGGTATACTGTATGTATTTCCTGAAATGTAGTACTTGGGAATGCAAAAACTAATCCATAGCTACCGTCTCCTTACCAGACCCCCTTTCACCTACATCCTCACAATGATCTTCATCAAATGAAATACTGTTTGTTTTTTACCAAGGCTTAAAGAGATTATTATTTTGCAAGCATACAGGGTGGCTGATCCAGATTTAGAACCCAGATTTTATGATCCTTTGTCCATTACACTTTCTAGGACTTGAATCCTTTCTAGCACAGAAGGATTCAACACAATCTAAGAATCCTTTTCATCCATCCGGATGCTTATTAAAACCTACTTGTGGTACCAATGAATAAGATAGATAAGGTCCCTGTCTTCTTGGAAACTCTATTCTACTAATAAACAAATTAATGTCATAAGTTGTTTTTTTTTCCCTTAGAGTTTCCATTTACTTTATAGGACAAAAAATCTTTTATTACCCAAGAAATGAAGTGAAGTGCTCAGATTTGGACTCAGTTTCTCTGGTGTCTCCAGTGTCCATTTCCCTTGTTACTTTAATTGTCTGGTGCTCTCTCTCCCACATGACTGTGGGCACTGTGAGCAAAGGTATGGCAGGAAAGAGATCAGTGTTTTGTGCAGATTGGTTGGCTAGCATAGTTTTCTTCTCATACGTTCATCCAAAGGTCTTACAATCTGCCATCATGTCTTTGGGCATGGCTACGTGATACCAAAGGCTGTCACTGTTAACACCCAAAGTTACATTCCATCAAAATCTTTCTGGGCTGGGAACAAGAACTTCCC